>NC_133146.1:15521294-15821294 GCF_048418815.1 Hemitrygon akajei | reverse complement strand
AATGGGAGGTCTGGTCTTCACTGACCTCGCCTGAGAGATCTCGGCTGACGGGTCACCTGATTGAGGTTGATTGACAGCTTCAAGCGACAGAACCTACCCAGTGACTCTCTCTTCAAAGTCTCTGCTCTCAATAGTTGCCTCAGATGGACTAATGTGGTACTGTTACAGCGCACAATATCCATTGTGAGTTCCCTCTTTTCTACAACCCCCACTGCTGTCTGCTGGGGGAACAGCTCCTCTTCTTAACCCTTAAGTGGGCTTCAGCTTGTGTGAGAGCTGTGCTATTCTAAAATATTGACACACAGCTCCCTCACTGTTCGCTTTCTTCCGAAAGTGTTGCCAGACCCGCTGAGAACCCCCAGCATTTTGGGGGCATTGCTCCATTCCAAAATGGGGCGACACGATACTATAGCAGTTAACTTAAGGCTGCTACAGTGCCAGTGACCAGGGTTCAATTCCTTCCGCTGTCTATAAGGAATTGACACATTCTCTCTGTGACCACGCGCGTGGGTTTCCTCCAGGGGCTCTGGTTTCCTCCCACGTTCCAAAGAATGGGGTTAGTAGGTTATTGCTTACACAGGTGTAATTTAGCAGCACGGCTCGTTGGGCTGGAAGGGCCTGTTACTGCGCTGTATCTCGAAATTTTTAAAAAATGACAATTCAACCTGGCTCCCATTAGTTCCATTTCAAACGTCTGTAGGCCTGAGTCCAAATCTGAGTCTTCTAGAGGAGGCCTGCCCTGGGATTGGATTGGGTGTGTGGGTGGGTGGGAGGCTGAAGGCCGGCAGCCTGCCCTGGGATTGGATTGGGTGTGTGGGTGGATGGGAGGCTGTAGGCCGGCAGCCTGCCCTGGGATTGGATTGGGTGTGTGGGTGGATGGGAGGCTGTAGGCCGGCAGCCTGCCCTGGGATTAGATTGGGTGTGTGGGTGGGTGGGAGGCTGAAGGCCGGCAGCCTGTCCTGGGATTGGATTGGATGTGTGGGTGGGTGGGAGGCTGAAGGCCGGCAGCCTGCCCTGGGATTGGATTGGGTGTGTGGGTGGGTGTGAGGCTGTAGGCCGGCAGCCTGCCCTGGGATTGGATTGGGTGTGTGGGTGGGTGGGAGGCTGAAGGCCGGCAGCCTGCCCTGGGATTGGATTGGGTGTGTGGGGTGGGTGGGAGGCTGTAGGCCGGCAGCCTGCCCTGGGATTGGATTGGGTGTGTGGGTGGATGGGAGGCTGTAGGCCGGCAGCCTGCCCTGGGATTGGATTGGGTGTGTGGGTGGATGGGAGGCTGTAGGCCGGCAGCCTGCCCTGGGATTGGATTGGGTGTGTGGGTGGGTGGGAGGCTGAAGGCCGGCAGCCTGTCCTGGGATGGATTGGATGTGTGGGTGGGTGGGAGGCTGAAGGCCGGCAGCCTGCCCTGGGATTGAATTGGGTGTGTGGGGTGGGTGGGTGTAGGCCGGCAGCCTGCCCTGGGATTGGATTGGGTGTGTGGGTGGGAGGCTGTAGGCCGGCAGCCTGCCCTGGGATTGGATTGGGTGTGTGGGTGGTTGGGAGGCTGTAGGCCGGCAGCCTGCCCTGGGATTGGATTGGGTGTGTGGGTGGGTGGGAGGCTGAAGGCCGGCAGCCTGCCCTGGGATTGGATTGGGTGTGTGGGTGGGTGGGAGGCTGTAGGCCGGCAGCCTGCCCTGGGATTGGATTGGGTGTGTGGGTGGGTGGGAGGCTGTAGGCCGGCAGCCTGCCCTGGGATTGGATTGGATTGGGTGTGTGGGGTGGGTGGGTGTGAGGTAAGGGGCTTGTCTTGCTGTTGCTGTTTTGTTGCTCTGTGTTGTTCTGTTGAACATATGTTGGGTTGGGAATATGTGGGGGACACCTGTGGCTGCTGACAGCACACTCTCAAGTGTGTTGGTTGTTGATGAGAAAGGTGCATTTCACTGTATATTTCGTATAATCTTGAATCTTGAATTTCTCTTCAAGATTCCCTGTACCTGCACCCTGTGTCCCAGCTCCTGCCCCCCTGTCCCAGCACCTACACCTCATTTCCTTGCACCGGCCCCCTGTGTCCCAGCACCTACACCCTCTGTCCCTACACCTTCCTTGTAAGCAGCTCCTCTTTCTTCCCTACATATCTTTGGGATTTATGGGGAAACTGGAGCTCCAGGAAACACTTCGTGGTCACAGGGAGAAAGTACAAACGCCACACAGACAATGCCTGAGGTCAGGAATCAACCCTGGTTGGTGGGGTTGGGAGGTTGCAGCTCTGCTCGCTAGCATCCACAGAGAGTTTAGTAACCAGAGAGAGAGATTTAGATTGTTGGTAAGGATTGCTGAGAACTTGGGAAATATAACAATCACTCGGTGAGCAATGAGGTCTGGGCCTCTCGGCCTGAGGGCTGCTGAGGGCAGAAACCCTCCCATCCACGTGCAGAAACATCCTGATGCAGGGTCTCAGCCTGAAACATCGACAATTCCTTTCCTCCCACAGACGCTGCTTGACCCACTGAGTTTACAGGAGATAGAAGAGTAGAACAGGCCCTTCGGCCCACAATATTGTGCTGAACTAATTGAACTAGTAATTAAATGCCTAAATAATTTAGTCCCTTCAGCCTACAGAATGTCCATGTTGCTCAGTCTCTGCACATTCACTAAGAGCCTCTTAAATACCTTTTTGCTAAGTTAGTGAATTGTGGGTAAGCTATGTTGGTGCCAGATGCTCAGTATCATTTGCAGGCTGCCCCCAGCGCATCATACAGTAAATACATCAATGCCTTTTACCGCGTGATTCGATGTTTCTATGAACGTAAGACCACCAGACATAGGAGCAGAATTTGGCCATTCAGCCCATCGAGTCTGCTCCACCATTCGATCTTGGCTAATTTATCTTCCCTCTCAACCCCACTTTCCTGCTTTCTCCCCATAATCTTTGATACCCTTACCTCCACTTTAAAATGCCAGATGACTTGGCCTCCACAGCCGTGTAACAAGTAAAGCTAATATTATCTGCATCTTTATCCTCTCTCTCTCTCCACCTGATGTTCCCTGACCCACCTCTCCTTTTATCTTACCAGAATCAGAATCAGGTTTAATATCACCAGCATATGTCGTGAAATTTGTTGTCCTGCGGCAGCAGTACATTGCAATATGTAATGATAAAACTGCAAATTACAGTATATATAAAAAAGGAATTTAAATTAAATAAGTAGTGCAAAAAAGATAGGGAAAAACTACTGGCATAGTGTTCGTGGGTTCATTGTCCATTTAGAAATCTGATGGTGGAGGGGAAGAAGCTGTTCCTGAAACGTTAAGAGTGTGCCTTCAGTCTCCGGTACCTCCTCCTCGATAGCAGCAATGAGAAGAGGGCACGTTCTGGGTGATGGGGGTCCACAATGCTTTACCAGTGACCCTGGTTCAATTCCCACCACTGCTTGTAAAGGGGTTGTACATTCTCCCTGTGATCGTGTGGGTTTCCACCGGGTGCTCCGGTTTCCTCTCACAGTCCGAAGATGTACCAGTTGGTAGGTTAATTGGTCCCGTGATTAGGCTGGGATTCAATTGGAGGATTGCTAGGCGGTGCTGCTGAAAGGGCTGGAAGGGTCTATTCCGCGCTGTCTCTCAATCAAATGAATAAATAATGGATGCTACATTTTTGAGGCATCACCTGTTGAAGTTGTCCTGGATGTTGTGGAGGCTGGTGCCCACGATGGAGCTGGCTGAGATTACAACCATCTGCAACGTTTTCCCATCCTGTGCAGTGCAAACCGGCTAGAATGCTCTCTAGGGTACGTCTGCAGAAATTAGCGAGTGTTTCTGGTGACATGCCAGTTCTCCTCAAACCCCTAATGAAGTTTAGCCACGGTCGTGCCTTCTTTGTAATTGCATCAACATGTTGGGCCCAGGATAGATCTCCAGCGATACTGACACCCAGGAAATCTAAAAAGCTCACCCTTTCCACTATCAACCCCTCATGAGGACTGGTGTGAGTTCCCTCAATTTCCCTTTACTGAAATACACGATCATTTCCTTGGTCTTACCGATGCTGAGTTCAAGGTTGTTGCTGTGACAACACTAACCAGCTGATCTATCTCGCTCCTGTACGCCTCCTCATCATCATCTGAAATTCTGCCAACAATGGTTGCGTTATCAACAAGTTTATAGATGGCATTTGTGCCTCGCCACACAATCATGGGTGTAGAGAGTAGAGCAGTGGGCTAAGCGTGCAAGTTGTCATTGAGACAGCTCACCCTGCTTTTCTTGGGTACTGATCTAATGGTTGCCGTTTTGAACCAGATGGAAACATCTGATGGCAGCGGTGAGAGATTGAAGATGTCCTTGAACACTCCTGCCAGTTGGTTGGCACAGGTTTTCAGAGCCCCACCTGGTCCATCATCAGGGCCTGCCCCTTTGCAAGGGTTCACCTCTTGAAAGATGTCCTGACATCGGCCTCCAAGACAGCGATCACGGGGTCACCACACGTTGCAGGGATTCACGCAGGTGTTGTTTTATTCTCCCTTTCAAAGTATCTCACCTTAAATGTGGCATTAGGTATTCTGACCCAGAGCAAAAGTTACAGATAGACTATGCCCTTCATAATTTTATAAACTTTTATCAGGTCTCCTGTCAGCCTCTGCCACCCCAGAGGAAACAACCCAAGTTTGGCCAGCCTCTGCTTTAACTCAGGCCTTCTCATCCAGGCTGGGGTTCACTCCAGTAGATTGCTTGTTGTTCCAGATCCTCTACGTTGAAAGTGTAACCGACCCCCACCTTTCCAGTTTTGGGTACTTCATCCCCCCCTCCCAACTAGGCACAGGCATCATCCCCTCACCTAGCCTGAGCAACATCTGAATGATCCAGTGTGCAGATATTTTATAAGGCTTTGGTCAGACCAGACAGAGTATTGTGAGCATTTCTGGGTCACTTATCTAAGAAAGGATGCACTGGCTTTGGAGAGAGTTCAGGGGAAGTTCACGAGAATGATCCTGGGAATGAAAGCGTTAACGTACGAGGAGCATTTGATGGCTCAGGGCCTATACTCATGAGAGTTTAGAAGAATGAGGGGGAACCTCACTGAAAACCATTGAATATTGAAGGCCCAGATAGAGTGGACATGGGGAAGATGTTTCCTATAGTGGGTGAGTCTAGGACATGAGAGCACAGCCTCAGAATAGAGGATGTCTCTTCAGATCAGAAATGAGTGGGAATTTCTTTAGCTAAAGGGTGGTGAATCTGTGGAATTCATTGCCATAGACAGCTATTAAGGCCAAGTCGGTTGAAGTCGGTTAGATGTATTTGAAGTGAAGGTTGATAGATTCTTGATTAGATTGGGTGTCAAAGGTTATGGGGAGAAGACAGGAGAAAGGAGGGGGGTTGAGAAGGATAATAAATCAGCCATGATGGAATGATGGAACAAACTCGATTGGCTGAATGGCCTGATTCAGCTCCTATGTCTTAAGATCTTACAGAGTTTATTTTAAATCAAAGTCACCTGCTCCTAGATAAACAGTGGGAGGAGAGGACAACAGTGGGCTTGTGTGTTGTGCCCTGCCATTGACAGGCAAGATGTGAGTGCACACACACACACACAGACACAGCATTCAGTCCACTAACCTTCTCCCCCATTTGAGGCCTCTGATCATTCCTCCAATTGTCGCTTGAAGCCTTGCAGTTAGCTGCAACTCTTTATAGGAGCCCACCAGCTAAGGCTATGAAAAATTGCATGTTGTTAGCCCATAATTAGCAAAATTGCCCCACATCCATCTTGTCAGCATTGTTCACAAGGTTAATTCGGCTAATCAATGCGTCTGCTATTTCGTTCAGAGTTTGGAGGACTATTTTTATGTAGCCCAGGTCCTCCAGATTGATAAACAAAGAATTTCACACTCCCCTCAAACTGATAGTGAGAGTCTACACACTGTCTCTCTTACTAACAGTTACCTCGTGTGGGGTAGGACATAACTGGTGTGAGGGCAACACTGGAATTGGACGGGTTGAGGTCAAAGTTTCAAAATTAAAGGACGATGTTCAGGAATAGGGTATTATGTTGAAGTTGTTTAAGACACAGGCAAGGACAAATTTGAATTATTGTATGCAGTTCTGGTCAATTATCTCAAGGAAAGATATCAACAAGACTGAAAGAGGGCATGCCGCAAGATTGAGCATAACCGATTTCAATCACTCCAGCAATGGCTCCACTTTCAGGAAATCCCTCTCTAAAACCTGTCGACTAGGCCTAGATAGAGTGGATGTGAAGAGGACATTTCCAGTAATAGGGGAGTCCAGGACCAGAGGGCACAGCCTCAGAGTTCGTCCATTTAGATCACATGAGGAGAAATTCCTTTAGTCAGAGGGTCGTGACGCTGTGGAATACATTGTCACAAGTGGTTCAGGAGGCCAAGTCAGTATGTTCAAAGCAGAGGGTGATAGGTTCTTGATTAGTAAGGGTGTCAAAGAATATGGGAGAAGGCAGGAGAATGAAGTTGAGAGGGATAATAAATCAGCCATGATTTCTATCGCCTGTCCCGATTTCTTTTATAATCTTTTTAGAGCACTGAGAACAGGAGTGGGGATGCTAATACTGAAGTTGTATAAGGTGTTGGAGAGGCCAAATTTAGAGGATTGTTTGCATTTCAGGTCACCTAGCTTCAGGAGATAGCAATAAGTTTGAAAGAGTGCAGAGAAAATTTACAAGGATGTTGTTGGAACTTGAGGACCTGAATTACAGGGAAAGGTTGGATCGGTTTGGACTTCATTCTCCAGACCACAGGAGAATGAGGGGAAATTTGACAGAGATATACAAATTTATGAGGGGTATAGATAGGGTAATTTCAACAGGCTTTTAGGACTGAGCGGCAAATTGTTAACATGAGGGTTTCTGCAGATGCTGGAAATCCAAACCAGCACTTCTTCAGGACTGGTCTCGGCCCGAAATGTTGATTGTTTATTCATTTAATAGATGCTGCCTGACCTGCTGAGTTCCTCCAGCATTTTGTGCGTTTCGTTTTTACCTGAGGTTGAGTGACACTGGAACTAGAGCTAAAGGTGAAATATTTAAGGGAAACATGAGGGGGAACTTCTTCACTCAGAGGGTGGTGGAGTGAGCTGCCAGCAGAAGTTGGGGATGCAGGTTCGACTTCAACATTGAAGAATAGTTTGGATAGGTACATGGACGGGAAACGTATTGAGGGCTATGGTCCAGGTATGGGTAAATGGGTCTAGACCATTCAGTAAGGACTAGATGGGCAAACAGACCTGTTTCTGTGCTACAATGCTCTATGACTCTTCTGGGGATGAAAGGTAAGGGAACAGTTGGAATTCTCTCCATGTGCTGCTTGGTCACTGAGCACATTCAAAGCAGTTTTGATGAACGTGCGACAAGTAAAGCTAATCTTGATCTTTATTATTAGCTAGGAGAGTGAATGGAGCCTCAAGTCCATGTCCCATGCAAAAGGCTGCACCTCCATTCAACCATCTCTCTCTCTCTGATGATGGTGCCAGGAGCAATGAACTGGAGTTTGTGCTCTGGAGTGGGAACTGAACCCATTAGCTTCTAACACATGAGGCAACAATTCCCTCATTGAGCTGCAGTAGACAGCCAGGGATACAGTGAATTGAATTGACTTGCAAACACGAGGAAATCTGCAGATGCTGGAAATTCAAGCAACACACACAAAATGCTGGTGGAACGCAGCAGGCCAGGCAGCATCTATAGGGAGAAGCGCTGTCGACGTTTCAGGCCGAGACCCTTTGGCTTTGAATTGACTTTATTTCTTAAATCCTTCACATACATGAGGGGTAAAAGTCTTTACGTTACATCTCCATCTAAATGTGCAATGTGCCATCATAGTAATTTATAATTTATAATGAATAGAACAGTCAATGTAATATAGAGTATACTCAAATCAGTGTGAGTTCATCAGTCTGATGACCTGGTGGAAGAAGCTGTCCTGGAGCCTGTTGGTGCTGGCTTTTATGCTGCGGTACCATTTCCCCGATGGTAGCAGCTGGAATAGATTGTGGTTGGGATGGTTTGCGTCCCCAATGATCCTTTGGGCCCTTTTTACACACCTGTCCTTGTAAATGTCCTGAATCGTGGGAGTTCACAACTACAGATGCGTTGGGCTGTCCACACCATTCTCTGCAGAGTCCTGTGATAAAGGGAGGTATAGGTTCCATACCAGGCAGTGATGCAGCCAGTCAGGATGCTCTCAATTGTGTCCCTGTAGAAAGTTCTTCAGATTTGGGGGCCCAAACCCTTTCTCCCAGCTACCAGCTACCCTTCTCCCGGAGCTGGATATGATCAGAAACGGTCCAATGAAATGCAATAAACAAGCGTGCAGCAAACTACCAGTGACATCCACAAGAAGGTAAAAGAGTCTACACTGCCTCCAAAGAGTGAGATGCTTCACAAGAGAACTACCCCAGAATTCTGTAGGCCTCTCTGGCATTCTTACTTCTTCCCCAACCATCGGGCATAAGATACAGAAGTTTGAAAAACTGTAGCACAAAGCTCAAGGACAACTTCATGCCACTGTTATCAGACACTTGAACAACAACAAACTCTTAGTCTCATAATCTACCTTACTGTGGTCCTCAGACCTCACTGTCTACCAGCACTGCGCTTACTCTGTAACCGTAACAATATTCTATATTCTGTGTTAGGGATCCTGCACTAAACATATCTTTATCCCTCCCTCCCGTCCACTTTCCTTAGGGATTGCTCCCTCTGCAATTCCTTTGTTTATTCATCCCTCTCCACTAATCTCCCTCCCGGCACTTATCCTTGCAAGCAGCCCAAGTTCTACACCTAACCATCCACCTTCCTCCCTCACCTCCATTCAGGGCCCCAAACAGTCCTTCCAGGTGAGGCAACACTTCCCCTGCAAATCTCCTGGAATTGTCTATTGTCTATGTAGCCTCCTCTACACTGGTGAGACCTGTCGTAAGTTGGGGGACCACTTCATCGAGCACCTCTGCACCATCCGCCACAAGTGGGACTTCCCAGTGGCCAAACATTTTAATTCCCATTCCCGTTCCCATTCCAACGTGTCAGTCTACGGCCTCCTCTTGTGCCAAGAAGAGGCCACCCTCAGGGTGGTGGAGCAACACCTTGTATTTGGTCTGGGTACCCTCCAACCTGATGGCATGAATATCGATTTCTCCTTCCGGTAAACTAATTTCCCCTGCCCCCTTCCTCTATTCCCCACTCTGACTTGTTACCTCATCTCACCTGCCTGTTTCTTCCCCCTGGGTCCCCTCCTCCTTCCCTTTCTCCCATGGTCTACTCTCCTCTCCTATCAGATTCATTCCTCTCCAGCCCTTTACCATTCTTGGCTTCATCTATCACCAACCAGCTACCCTCCTTCCCCTCACCCCCCACCTTTTCATTCTGGCATCTTTACCCTTCTTTCTCAGTCCTAAAGAAAAGTCTCAGCCCAAAACTTTGGGCTCCATAGATGCTGCCTGACCCGCTGAGTTCCTCCAGCTTTTTGTGTGTGTTGCTCTAAGATCTACATTCTGTTATTGCTTTCCCTTATAGATCAGTTTTATTTATCACACGTACATTGAAACGTACAATGAAGTGTCTCAGTTGCATCAAAGACGAGCACATTCTGAGGACCAGCTGGGGGCAGTCTGCAAGTATGGGGCCAACATAGCATGCCCACAAGGTACTAACTTTAACCTGTACATCATTGACAAAGAACAGACTTCTGAAATACAATAAACTCTCCTTCTGAAATGGCTCTGCTTTTTGATGGACTATCTGGCCATTAATGTAACCAACTAATCACATGACCAGCCAACAATGACCAATGAAGCAGGATGAATGTTTATTGTGTTGGGAGGGGCGGCCATTAAGTAGGAACCTTGGTCTCTGTGGTGCATGGGGCTGTCTGTTAATCTGCTCTTGCAAAAGGGTAACACTACACACTGTAGCCCATCAATAAAGCTTAGCCACTTCAGAGGCAGAGCTTGTTGTATTTCAGATGTCTGTCCTTTGTCAGTCTGCGGAATAGCCTGTCATTGTTTGAACAGATGAATCAGTTTGTCAGCAGGGTTCACCCATCCTGTTAAAATGTTTATCATTGCTTTAACTCAAGAGAACTCTCAGAAGGGATGGTGGCAATTAAGTTGTGGATTGTTTTAAAATATTTTCCTTTCATCTCTGTAGTAACTAAGTTGGGGATGTCTCCTTGATCATATCTGCAGTTGATGTTGCCTAATATGTTAACCATCGTGTGGTTAATTGTGAGTCCAGATGTGCGGAATTATATTCTCAATCAGTAAAGAAGGAATGGAGAATAATGAGTGGCACTGGTCATGTGATTAGGCATGTGATTCATTGGTCATGTGATTAACTGTAAGATTCATCAGTCAATGTTGGTTGGTCATGTAGAGAAAAGGTCAAATGATTGACCAAGCAATTCATGAGACTGTTGTTCATTGGCCATGTGACTCATTTAGTTACAAGGGCAGGACTGTAGCAAAGCGTTCTTGACCCAGAGGCCCCTTTTGAAGATATAAATCATGGGCACATCCCTCCCCACTATCAAGAAGGGGCAGCCTCAAGAAAGGAACATTTAACATTAAAGATTTCCACCAATCAGGCTATGCCATCTTCTTACAGCTACCATCAGATTTGAAGAGAAGACTCAAGTCTCACACCACCAGGTTCAAGAACAGATACTCCCTTCATTCATTTGGTCCTTGAATCAACTGGTACAACCCTAATCACTGCCCCACTACTGCAAAAATATGACAACCTTGATCACTTTAGAGTTCTTTCGTGTAAAACTGTGTACAATTTATGTTTTTCTTGTGAATGCTGCTTATCAGATCCTCTGTGCCTATGATGTGGGTGTGAAGTTTTTCATTTCACCCATGCACACTTGGACTTGTGCAGATGACCACAAACTTGACTTTGTCTTTGTGGTGAACTACATATACCTGTCTGGACACGCCCCCCCCGCTGACTGCTCCTGTGGCTCCTCCCACAGACCCCTGGATAAAGGCGATTGGAGACACTGCTCCTCCCTCAGTCTCCGAGATGCTGTGCTCCATTTTGCTGCTAATAAAAGCCCATCGTTCACTCCTGTCTCCGAGAGTTATTGATGGTGCGTCAGTCTTTCTTCAAGACTCATCCCAGAGAGGGGATATCGGGCAGGAAGCCACACAAAATCACAGGAAAATAGGAGGCCAGAGGCAGCCTGTCCTGGCAATGGAGGCTTTTGTGTGTGTGTGTAAGGGTGGGTGGCTGGGAAAGGGGTTGTGTTTTGCCTTTCCTGTTTTCTGTTGAACATTGTCAGCAAGCTATCTGGTGCCAGAATGTGTGGTGACCCTTGCGGCCTTGCCCCAGCACATCTTTGGATATGTATGTTGCTATCGCAAACGACGCGTTTCACCCGTGTGTTTCAGTGTACGTGTGATAAATAAATGGGAATCTGAATCTGTTTCAGGGGAAGTATCTGTTCTTGAATCTGATGGTGTGGAACTTCAGGCTCCCCATCAACAGTAGCCGCAAGAGACGGCATGGCCCAGATGGAGGGGATCTTTGGTGAGGGATGTTACCTTCTCGAGGCAGTGCCTCCTGTAGATACTCATGCAGATGCCATCTGCTGCTATTGGGAAGAAGGGACAGGAGTCTTAGGTCCCACACTATCAGGTTGAGGAACAGTTACTACCTTACAAACATCAGACTCCTGAGCCAGAGGGGATAACTTCACTCACTTCAGCACTGAACTGGACTCACTTCCATGGGCTCAATTTCAGGGGCTCTACAACTCCTGCCCTCAGTATTATTTATTTATTAACAACATTATTTGTTATTTTTGTTTTTTTCACAGTTTGCCTTCTTTTGCACATTGTCAGTCTTTGTGTGTAGTTTTTCATTGATTCTATCGTATTTCTTTGACCTACTGTGAATGCCTGCAAGAAAGTGAATCCCATTTTGTACAGATATGCTGCTGGACAAGGTAAGATCTCATGGTATTACAGGAAAGGTACTAACGTGGGTTGAAGATTGGCTGACTGGCAGGAAGCACAGAGTTGGAATAAAGGGAGGGGGCCTAATCCAATTTGGCTGCGGGTGTCAGGTGCTGTTCCACTGGAGCTGCTATTGGGACCGCTGCTTTTCACATTATACGTTAACAATTTGGATGACAGAATCGATGGCTTTGTGGCCAGGTTTGATGACGACACAAAGACAGGTGGAGGGGCAGGTAGTGTTGAGGCTGCAGGGGGTCTGCGGTGGGTCTTGAACAGTTTGGGAGAATAGGCAAAGAAGTAGCAGATGGGATACTGTGTAGGAAAGTGTATGGTAGAGGGAATGAAGGTGTAGACTATTTTCTAAAGTGGGAGAAAATTCAAAAATCAGAATCCAATATCCTTATCCCTCTAATACTACAGACCCAAAGTGTTTGATGTCTCTGATAGAGTTTAAAGGCCTAGATAGAGTGGATCTGGAGAGGATGTTTCCTATAGTGGGGGAGTCTAGGACCAGAAGGCACATATAGAGTGGATGTGGAGAGGACGTTTCCTATAGTGGAGGAGTCTAGGACCAGAGGACACAGAGTGGATGTGGAGAGGATGTTTCCTATAGTGGGGGGAGTCTAGGACCAGAGGGCACAGATAGAGTGGATGTGGAGAGGATGTTTCCTATAGTGGGGGAGTCTAGGACCAGAGGACACAGATAGAGTGGATGTGGAGAGGATGTTTCCTATAGTGGGGGAGTCTAGGACCAGAGGACACAGATAGAGTGGATGTGGAGAGGATGTTTCCTATAGTGGGGGGAGTCTAGGACCAGAGGACACAGATAGAGTGGACATGGAGAGGATGTTTCCTATAGTGGGTGAGCCGAGGACTGGAGGGCCCAGTCTCAGAATAGAGGGACGTATATTTAGAACAGAGATGTGAAGGAACTTCTTTAACCAGAGAGTGGTGAAGCTGTGGAAATCATCGCCATAGAAGGCTATGGAGGCTGTCAATAAGAATATTTAAAACAAAGGCTGATAAATTATTGGTTTGTCAGGGCATCAAAGATTTCGGGAGAAGGCAGAATGAGATTGAGAGGGGTAATAAATCAGCATGATGGAATGGTGGAGCAGGCTCGATGGGCTGAGTGGCCTAACTCTGCTCCTAAAACAAAGACTTTGACTTTGATGGTGGGGGTGGAGTGGATGGGCTTAAGATGTACTTGACAAAGATGGTACTGTACCAGAGAGGGGCGACATTCTGCCAGCAGTAGCCAGACGGGGTTGGCTGACCGTCCTCCCATAGTGCTGCGCTCCTATTCCCCTCATTAGCTGAACAGTTCGCTGAAGCAGGCACTTGCAGAAGTCTGGAGGGTGATTGAAGCACAACGGGAAGATGCTGTCCTCATCCTGAGGTCTGCAGGTCAGATGGGTTCAATGCCTGAACGGCTGATCAGAGTGGGTTCACTGGCCCCACAATAAATCTGCCTTCTGCTAATGGACTGGGTGACATCGTTCACTTATTCACAGCCCAGATGCTGCCTGCAACCAGCTGAACAGCTGGATAACCTCAGGTTTACAAGGAACAGCTGCCGGTTTGGACGTCCCAGCTTGGCGAGGAAGGCTCGAAACCGAGCTGCACCTTCGTCTCTCCTTGCCAGGGGGGGTCCCGGCTTATTTACTTGATTTCTCCTGTGTTTATGTTCTGTACTGATTGATGACGGCAGTGGAGAATGCAATCCCGACGCACGGCAAGCAGGAAGGACCTTCCCCATCAGGCACCCCTGTGACGGGCAACAGAATAGCTGCCTAAACCAGCAGTCAGATCACATCTGGAGTGCAGTAGGAGACCATGAACACTCAAGGCAATTGGAGCAGGGCAAAGCCAATCGACCCCCTCAAGTGTTCAATACATTCTGGACTGAAGATTTTCCACTGAGGTTGGGTGAGACTAGAGCTACAGGCCATAGGTTAAATATGAAAGGGGAATGTGGGAGTGGTGCGAGTGTGGAATGAGCTCCCAGGGTAAGTGGCGGATGTGAGTTTGATTTCAACACTTAAGGGGAATTTGGATAGGTACATGGATCAGAGGGCTATAGTCCAGGTGCAGGTCAATGGGACTTTGCAAAATAACAGTTTGGCATGGACTAGATGGGCTGAAGGGCCTGTTTCTATGCTGTAGTGCTCTATGATCGATGCTGGCATCAACTACTCCTCCGGGCCGATTACGCACAATGGAGACACAAGAAGCTACAGATACTGGAATCAGTTATGATGTTGTACCTCACTCTCCCCTGCCCTGCACTTCCTCTGCAGCTGTTACACTTTATTCTGCATTGTTTTTGCTTTACCCTATCCTAACCCAATGCCCGTGTAATGACTTGATTTGCCTGAACAGTGTGCAAGACAACCTTTTTCACTGTATCTTACTACATGTAACAGTACTAAACCAAAAGCAAATCAAATGGAGTCGATCAGCATCTTTTGGAGGGGGCTGGGAGAAGAGACACATAGATGTCGCCTGACTGCTGAATTACTCTGCTTGTTTGTTGCTACATTTCCTCATAACTCTCAATTCCTTGATCTATCAAATATTCCATTTTAACTATATCTAATGATCCAGCCTCCACCACCTCCCCCCCCCCCCCCCGCCCATGAAGCAGATTCACTACCCTCTGAGAGAAGACAATTCTATGCACCCCTATTTTATTCAGTAGCTCCGACCCTTTGTTCAGGCAGGAAAAGAGAGCACAGAGAGACAGCGGAGGAGATGACCAAGGATGTTGGCTTATGGATTATGCATGAAGAGAGACTGTCTGAACTACATACACTATGAATATCCGACCACACATGACAGGAACTGGCCTTTCTGCCCACCATCTCTGTGCTGTCCCATCACAATGCCAACTTCAATTGAACCCATCAACCTGCTTTCCACAGGGATCGCTCCCCCCCCCCCCCGCCCCCACAATTCCCTTGTCCATTCGTCCCTCCCCACTAATTCGTCCCTCCTGGCACCTCTCCCTGCAAAATGCGACACCTGCCCATTCACCTCGATTCAGGGCTTCAAACAGTCCTTCCAGGTGAAGCCACACTTCACCTGCAAATCTGTTGGGGACGTCCATTGTGTCTGGAGCTCCTGATGCAGCCTCCTCTATGTTGGTGAGTCCGCTTTGTTGAGCACCTCCACTCCATCCACCAAAAGAAGAATTCCCCGGTGGCCAACCATCTTAATTCCTATTCCCATTCCAGTTTTGACAAGCTGATCCATGGCCCCCTCTCATGCCACAATGAGGCTGCTCACACGGTGGAGGAGCAACACCTCATATGCCCTCTAGATAGCCTTCAACCTGATGGCGTGAATATTAATTTCTCCTCCCAGGAAGAAAGGACCTTCTCCTGCCCTCTTCTCCTACTCCTCACTCTGGCCACTTATCTCTTCTCATCTGCCTAACACAAGATCACGAGACAAAGGAGCAAAAGTAGGCCATTCAGCCCATCGAGTCTGCTCCGCCACTCCACCATGAACTATTCTCCCATCTCGTTCCAATTTCTGGCCTTTTCCCCATATGCCTTGATACCTATCAATCTCCTCCTTAAACACCCTCAATGATTGGGCCTCCACAGCTGTATGTGGCAACGAATTCCATAAATCCACGACCCTCTGGCTAAAAAAATTTCTCCTCATCTCTGTTTTAAATGGGTATCCTCTAATTCTAAGACTGTGACCTCTTGTCCTGGACTCACCCACCAAGGGAAACAGCCTTTCCACATCTACTCTGTTCAACCCTTTCAACATTCGAAATGTTTCTATGAAATCCCCTCTCATTCTTCTATACTCTAATAAATACAGTCCAAGAGCTGACAAACACTCCTCATATGTTAGTCCCCGCATTCCAGGAACCATCCTCATAAATCTTCTCTGAACTCTCTCCAACATCTGTACCTCCCTTCGAAGATAGGGGGCCCAAAACTGCACACAATATTCCAAATGGGGTCTCACCAGTGCCCCATAGAGCCTCATCAACACCTCCTTACTCTTATACACTATTCCTCTTGAAATGAATGCCAACATAGCATTCGCTTTCCTTACTGCCGATCCAACCTGGTGGTTAACCTTTAGGGTATCCTTTACGAGGAACCTCAAGTCCCTTTGCACTTCCGATTTTTGAACTTTCCCCCCATCTAAATAATAATCTGTCCAATTATTTCTTCTTCCAAAAGGTACAACCATACATTTCTCAACATTGTATCTCATCTGCCATTTCTTTGCCCACTCTCCTAAACTGACCAAGTCTCTCTGCAGCCTTTCCGTTTCTTCAACACTTCCTGTTCCTCCACCTATCTTGGTGTCATCCGCAAACTTAGCCACAAAACCATTTAATCCATAATCTAAATCATTGATATACAGTGTAAAAAGAAGCGGCCCCAACACTGACCCCTGCAGAACACCACGTAACCGGCAACCAACCAGAATAAGATCCCTGTATTCCCACTCTTTGCTTTCTGCCTATCAGCCAATGCTCCACCCATTCCAATATCTTTCCTGTAATTCCATGGGCTCTCATCTTATTAAGCAGCCTCTTATGTGGCACCTTATCGAAGGCCTTTTGAAAATCCAAATACACAACATCCACAGCCTCTCCCTTGTCAATCTTATTTGTGATTACCTCAAAAAATTCCAATAGGTTGGTGAGGCAGGATCTTCCCCCATGAAACCATGCTGGCTTGGGCCTATCTTGTCATGCACCTCGAGGTATTTCATAACCTCGTCCTTGAGGATCGACTCCAAGGACTTTCCAACTACCGATGTCAGACTAATAAGTCTGTAATTTTCTTTTTGCTGCCTCCCTCCTTTCTTAAACAGCGGAACCATATTTGTGACCTTCCAGTGCTTCGGAACCATGCCAGAGTCTATTGATTCCTGGAAGATCATTTCCAATGTCTCCAACACCTCCCCCTAGGCCCCCTCTTTCTTCCCTTCCTCCCATGATCCACTCTTCTCTTGTATCAGATTCCTTCCTCTCCAGAACTTGACCTTTCCCACTCATCTGACTTCACCTATCTCCTTCTAGTTTGTCCTCCTTCCTCCCTCTCCGCCTTTTCATTCCACTGCCTTCCCCCTTTCCGTTCCGGTCCTGAAGAAGGTCCTTGGTCCGAAACATCAACTGATCATTCATTTCCATAAATGGTGCCTGGCTGCTGAGTCCCTCCAGCATTTTGAGTGTGTTCCTTTCTATTTACTGCCTATTCACAAGTCTGAATAAATATTTTATAAACCTCACTTTCATATCTCCGTTCACTACCATCCCTGGCAACATATTACAGGCACCCACCGCTCTCCATAAAGTCTGAGGCCTGATGTCTACAACACTGGGGCACCCAGAGGCACCCGGTCCTGGAGTTGGAGGTGCGTGTGTGGTCAAGGGGCTTTGTTTTGCTGCTGTTGCCTTGTTTTATTGTTGTGCTTACTGCTGAACATTGTGGACATGTTATCTTGGCATCACAATGTAAGGTGACACTTGTGGGCTGTCCCCAGTACATCCTTAGGTTGTGATGATTGCTAATGCAAACAATGCATTTAATTGTGACTCTATGTACATTGAACGTACATAGAGTCACATAACAACACAGCACAGAAGCAGGCCCTTTGCCCACCTGGTCCATACTGAGCTGTTCCTCTTCCCAGTCCCATTGGTCTGCACCTAGACCATAGCCCTCCATACCCCTCCCATCGAAAGCTCTCTTTTTTAAATTTAATTTTAATCTATAATTTTTTATACGTTCATAAGTACACATTGAGATAATATAAAAAGTAATAAGGCACTTAAATTGATAATTATGTGCAGTTGTAATTCCACCCTATTAGACTAACCAATGACAATAATTGTTAAGAAAAATAGTAATAATAGTAGATTAACAATAATTTCCATGTATCTCTTCTGAACCATTATTTCTGGACCAAAATATTTTAATGTAACCCTATGTAACTACCATTGTAGGATTTTATATCCTAACTCGCTCATGTTTGCTCCTATCCCCAAACATAATTATCCAATCCCTATGTACTTATTTACTTAATTTTTTCATATTTTTCCCCTTTCCCAAATCTTTTCCTTGTGTTAATTCCCTATTTTCAAAAGAAAACAGTAAACAATCGAACCAAGGGTGCTTACATTAGCAATATTACTGTGTTCGAAAGTTCTCTTTAATGTTGCAATTGAACCCACATCCACCACTTCCACTGGTAGCTGATTTCACACTCGCATTATCCTCTGAGTGAAGAAATTCACCTTAAATGTTTCACCTTTCTCCCTGAATCCATAATCTCTAGTTCTAGACTCACCCAACCAGTAGGAAAATCCTGCTTGCATTTACCCTCTCTATACCCCTCCTAATTTTGTGTACAATTATTAGGCATATAGATAGGGTAAATGCAAACATGTCATAAATAATTCTGAATCTCGAGTTGCTTTGTGTGAGGGTTGTTCGGGAGTATTCTGCAGTTCTGCGAATATAGCAGATATTAATTCAAGGTCTCAGTTCTAGTTATAAATTACGAGCAGTAAATTAGAAGCGCAGGCTGGCACACAGATTAAGAAGTATGGTTTACAAACTGGTGACCATGTGATGTTTGCATATGCATCAGCCAAACGTTAAGACAATGGGGTTGTGTTAATTGGCATGCACCATTGTAGATATGTTCAGGAAAGCTTGGAATTAGTTTGTCTCAGCCAAGGTAGTTGAACATTCAGAGATGTCCCCCACTGCAGATGTGTAATTCAAAGGAATCAATATCAACCCGAAGTATTGAAGTAAGCATTGTCATTGTAACTATTGAAACTGTATTGATCTTAAGGATATAAAAATGTATTGTATTTTTGTGCTTGTGAGAGTACCTCCAAAAGAATGCCTGATTCTTGTGATGAATAAAGAGTTCCATATCACCATTTCAGTGTCTCTCCAGGGGCTTCTATCAAAGTCATAACAAGGGTCAAGAGGGAACAAGGCTGCCAAGGCTCTTGCTGGTGGTCCAGTCAGGAGCCGATCGAGGTGCTGAAGAATCCTTGCACCCTACACAGCATCTCCACTCTCAGCCATGTCATACGTCTACACCTACCCCTCTTATCCATCCACTTAGTGGGCGGTCACTGTACTACGCAGGGAAGTGCTATCTTCAGTGGAAATATCCCAGATGAAATGAAAATCGCACCTGGAACCCATCAAAGGTTGTCAGTGATATTCTGTTCAATGTACACATTCTCCCACCCTACCTCCACTCCCCCCCCACCTCTGACGCTCCCACCACATTTAAGCCCTTTAAAAAAATCCTCTATTAGCCTAGAAACAAAAAAAAACAGGTTTAATAAAACAAGATGAAATGGATTATCCCACAAGAATCAGCAAATCAAATCCAAACTGTTCACCCGTAACATGCATTGTAATAGAGAGGAAACTAGGCCCTTTCAACCAGTCTGTAAAATGGGATTATATAATTAAAGACATACATCCCCCTTCATGTAGAATCGACTCTGTATAAACTATATCCCAGTGCAAACCTGACCCAGAGTTTGGAATTCCAATGTACTATAATCACTTCCTACATCTTCTACAGCAATGAAATTACCCACCAAGGCAGAAGCATATCAAAGAATACTAATTCTGATTTTAAAATGTTGACATTGAGTGCTTTTAATGTGAGAAATTCATTATTTAATACCATCGAGTAATAATCGGCACCAGGGTTCGGTGAAGTCCAGAGGACAAAGCTGAAGTTCAAAGTCCACAGCTCAGTGAATTGGGAGGTAGAATGCTGAAGCTCGAAGCCCCTGGGTTGGCTTGTCCAGAGGTCAGAGGCCTGAGTCCAGGCCAGGAACTGGAGCTTGGAGACCTGAGAGTCTGGGGCCAAAGACTGAAGGCCTAGAGGCCGCCTGTCTTGTTCTTGGAGGCCTGTCTGTGTGTGCGAGAGGGAGGATGGGAAAGTGTGAAGGGGCAGAGGATGGGACAGTGTGAAGGGGCAGAGGATGGGAAAGTGTGCAAGAGGCTGGTTTTGCTGCTGTTGTCTTGCTTTATTCTGCTGCTGCTGTCGCTGCTTGTGTCATTCTGCCGAGCACTACGGATATGCCAAAATGTGTGATGACGTCTGCGGGCTGTCCCCAGCACATCCTTCGGTTGTGTTGGTTGTTAACACAAATGACGCATTTCAGTGTGTTTTGATATATATGTGATAAATAATTTGGAATCTGAGTCTGAAGCATTCTGAATAGAATAGAACAAATCAGCACAGTACAGGCCATTCAGCCCACAATGTTGTGCTGACCCTTAAACATTGCCTCCCATATAACCCTCCACCTTAAATTCCTCCATATACCTGTCTAGTAGTCTCCTAAATTTCACTAGTGTATCTGCCTCCACCACTGACTCAGGCAGTGCATTCCACGCACCAACCACTCTCTGAGTAAAAAACCTTCCTCTAATATCCCCCCTGAACTTTCCTCCCCTTTCCTTAAAGCCATTGTCCTCTTGTATTGAGCAGTGGTGCCCTGGGGAAGAGGCACTGGCTGTCCACTCTATCTATTCATCTTAACTGGAAAAATATTGTCCATCACTAGCTATTTATTGCAGCCTCAAATTTGTTGATTGGTAACCGAAATACCCAAGGGGCAACTGACAGCAGGTAACCATACTTCCAGGACCCAAGTTGTCAGGGGTGGCACTGGCATGCAAGAGGGTAGAGCATCAGAGACCTGGACCTCCGGCTCTGTCAGTGAGGAGTTTGCAGGTTCTCCTCATGTCCGAGCGGGCTTCCCGCAGTCTGCCCCCGCTTCCTCCCACATCCCAAAGATGTTCAGGTTGGTGGATTAGTTTGCTGCAGGGAATTGTCCCAAGTGTATTGAATCTGGAGAGAAGAGTTGGGAATGTGGGGCAAATAAAATGGGATTAATGGACGTCTGCTGGTCAACATGGGCTGTGCAGCTCGAAGGGTCCATTTCTGTGCTCTGTTCTGTTATAACTCTACGACACGTTGATCGGAAGTCTAGTCAAGGGTTAATGGAGAAAGGCCCAAATCCGCGGATCTCAGCAAGTCCACTGTGGAAGTTGGGTCCAGTGTCTGTGAATCCACCCATCCACTAGAGGCTGGAGGCTCATCTGGGGTAAGTGGACTGTGTATGTACACAGGTGGGTGGTTTGAGAAGAACAGCACGTATTTTGCTGATATTGTTTATTTGTTTCATACGTTCTGGTTTGTTGCTCTGCTGAAATTGTGGGCATGCTATGCTGGTGCTGGAATACGTGGCGGCAATTGGGGCTGCCCTCAGCACGTAACACACACACGCACGTGTGCAAAATGCTGGAGGAACTCAGCAGCCCAGGCAGCATCTATGGGAAAGTGTAAACAGTCGACTTTCTGGGCTGAGACCCTTCATCAGGACTGAAGAAAAGAGATGAGAAGTCCGAGTAAGAAGGTGGGAGGAGGGAAGGAAGAATTACAAGGTGGCAGGTGATAGGTGAAATGGGGAGAGGGGAGGGGGTGAAGTAAAGAGCTGGGAAGTTGACTGGTGAAAGAGATAAAGGGCTGGAGAAGGGGAAATCTGACAGGAGAGAACAGAAGGCCACGGAAGAAAAGGAAGGGGAAGGAGCACCAGAGAGAGGTGCTGGGCGGTTAAGGAGAGAGAGGGAAATGGGAATAGGGACTGGTGAGAGTGGGGGTATTGACTGTTAATGCAAGCACCACATTTCACTATCTGTTGCAATGTACATGTGATAAATAATCTGAATCTGAATGTGAAATAGATCTGAATCTATTCTCTTGCTTATAATGCACATCGCCTGGTTCTCTGTACAGGTTCGTTGTGACTATGTAACCCAGGACCACGCTGGGAAGGTGCCTCCGGATTGCGTAACCCAGGACCCAGCAGGACACATCCATCAGGATCTGATCCATGAACTCGATGGATGTGCAATGTGCAAGAAGTTAATTCGCAACTGATCTCAAGCCTGCAGCTGGCCCTGTCTTTACTGCTGCTTTATGATGAGGGGCTTCCGAGATCACTCAACGTCAAAGAGATCAAACTGAATCCATCTCACAATCTCTCAAAAAAGCCTCTGTATTAGTCCAAAAGCAACAGCATGGAATATCCTGATCCAAACAGAATATATTCCTTGGCAAGTGAAATTGGTCTTTATCAGAACATAATTGCATTACACCCCTCATTAATCTGTGAAATGTCAGGAGGTCCGATTAGTTTAAATGCCTGTGACATAACATCTCATTATTGGTACAAAAAACATACCAGTAATTTCTGGAAGACAGCCAACTCTGGGAAGGGGAGAAATACAATGGAAAGAGAGAGAGAGAGACAGTGAGAAAACGCATCAGAGAGAGAGACAGACAGAAATAGTGAGAGACAGACAGAAGGAGAGAGAGGAGAGAGAGACAAGGAAGAAGAGAGAGAGGGAAGGAGAGGGAGAAGAGGGAGAAAAAGGGCAAGGAGGGGGAGGGAAATAGGAGAGTGAGAGATGAGGGGATAGAGAGGAAAGAGTTGCGGAGAAGGGGGAGAGAAGAGGAAAGGACAGAGGGGGAGAGACAGAGGAGGGAGGAAGTGAAAGACAGAGAGAGGCAAGAAAAGGGGACTATGGTTTTTGTTGGCAGTTCTCGGCTGTGAAATGGGTCAGTGATCTCACCACTGCTGGAGTGAGGTGCAGTGTCAAGGCAGCCTACGGAGCCAAGCACAGGACAGATCAGGCTGTAGCCACACCAGCACAGTGAGTGCGGCTATTGCTGGGGCCTGATGGCACCAGGACCTCCCACGGTGCCGACAGCTTCAAGTTCATAGCAGTGAACATCACTAATAGTCTGCCCTGGTCCAACTGTATAGACACAGTGGCCATGAAAGCTCAGCAGCACCTCTACTCCATCAGGAGGCTGAAGAAATCAAAGACCCCGCTCATCCCTGGCATTCTCTCTTCTCCCCTCTCCCATCGGGCAGAAAGCACGATAGCCGGGGAGTACACTTCTTCAGGATCCAGGGTGGCTTCTCTCTGTTTACTTTTTAATGGTCCTTTTCTACGATAAGGTGGGCTCCTGACCTCACAGTCTACCTCGCTGTGCCCTTGTGCCTCATTGACTACCCGCTCTGCACTTTCTCTGCAACTGTCACACTTTATCCTGTATTCTGTTATTGTTTTCCCTTGCGCTATCTCGGTGTACCGAGGAGATGAAAAAGGCGGCATCACATCGGGGAGGAGGTACAGGAGCCTAGAGACACACACACAGCGTTTCAGGAATAGCTCTCCCCCTCGGCCATCAGCTATCTGAAAGGACAGTGCGCCTGTGAACGCGACTCTCTTTCTGCACCACGTCTTGCTTTTTTACGTACTTTTATTGTAACAGAGTAATTTTTCTGTGCTGCTCTGTATTGATGCCGTAAAACATCAAAGTTTACAACCTATTCAGTAATAATAACACACACACAAAATGCTGGTGGAACACAGCAGGCCAGGCAGCATCTATAGGAGAAGCACTGTCAACGTTTCGGGCTGAGACCCTTCGTCAGGACTAACCGAAAGGAAAGATAGTAAGAGATTTGAAAGTAGTGGGGGGAGGGGGAAATGCGAAATGATAGGAGAAGACCGGAGGGGGAGGGATGAAGCTAAGAGCTGGAAAGGTGATTGGCGAAAGTGATACAGAGCTGGAGAAGGGAAAGGATCATGGGACGGGAGGCCTCGGGAGAAAGAAAGGAGGTGAGGGGGAGCACCAGAATGAGATGGAGAACAGGCAAACAACTAAATATGTCAGGGATGGGGTAAGAAGGGGAGGAGGGGCATTAACGGAAGTTAGAGAAGTCAATGTTCATGCCATCAGGTTGGAGGCTACCCAGCCGGTATATAAGGTGTTATTCCTTCAACCTGAGTTTGGATTCATCTTGACAGTAGAGGAGGCCATGGATAGACATATCAGAATGGGAATGGTACATGGAATTAAAATGTGTGCCCACTGGGAGATCCTGCTTTTTCTGGCGGACCGAGCGTAGGTGTTCCGCGAAACGGTCTCCCAGTCTGCGTCGGGTCTCACCAATATACAAAAGGCCACACCGGGAGCACCGGACGCAGTATACCACACCAGCCGACTCACAGGCGAAGTGTCGCCTCACCTGGAAGGACTGTCTGGGGCCCTGAATGGTGGTGAGGGAGGGTGTAAGGGCAGGTGTAGCACTTGTTCCGTTTACAAGGACAAGTGCCAGGAGGGAAATCGGTGGGAAGGGATGGGGGGGACGAGTGGACAAGGGAGTCACGTAGGGAGCGATCCCTGCGAAAAGCAGAAAGAGGGAGGAGGGAAAGATGTGTTTGGTAGTGGGATCCCGTTGGAGGTGGCGGAAGTTACGGAGAATTATACCTTGGACCTGGACGCTGGTGGGGTGGTAGGTAAGGACAAGGGGAACCCTATCCCGAGTGGGGTGGCAGGCGGATGGGATGAGGGCAGATGTGTGGGAAATGGGAGAGATGCATTTGAGAGCAGAGTTGATGGTGGACGAAGGGAAGCCCCTTTGTTTAAAAAAGGAAGACATCTTCTTCGTCCTGGAATGAAAAGCCTCATCCTGAGAGCAGATGCGGTGGAGACGGAGGAATTGTGAGAAGGGGATAGCATTTTTGCAAGAGACAGGGTGGGAAGAGGAATAGTCCAGGTAGCTGTGAGAGTCTGTAGGCTTATAGTAGATATCAGTAGATAGGCTGTCTCCAGAGAAGGAGACAGAAAGATCAAGAAAGAGGAGGGAGGTATCAGAAATGGACCAGGCAAATTTGAGGGCAGGGTGAAAGTTGGAGGCAAAGTTAATGAAGTCAACGAGCTCAGCATGCGTGCAGGAGGCAGCGCCAATGCAGTCGTCGATGTAGCGAAGGAAAAGAGGGGGATGGATACCCGTATAGACTTGGAACATGGACTGTTCCACAAAGACAACAAAAAGGCAGGCATAACTGGGACCCATACAGGTGCCCATGGCTACACCCTTGGTTTGGAGGAAGTGGGAGGAGCCAAAGGAGAAATTATTGAGAGTAAGAACTAATTCCGCTAGACGGAGGAGAGTGGTGGTAGAGGGTAATTGGTTAGGTCTGGAATCCAAAAAAAAGTGAAGAGCTTCGAGACCATCTCGGTGGGGAATGGAGGTATATAGGGACTGGATGTCCATGGTGAAAATAAGACGGTGGGGGCCAGGGAACTTAAAATCATTGAAAAAATTCAAAGCATGAGAAGTGTCACGAACATAGGTGGGAATAGATTGAACAAGGGGGGATAAGACAGTGTCAAGGTATGCATACCTTTTTCGTGACACTTCTCATGCTTTGAATTTTTTGCTCAGTAATAATAAACCTAATTCTGATTTGATTCTGAAATAATCTTTATGCATGGCATACAAAATAAAGTTTTTCATTGGACGTCAGTACATGTGGCATTACTTATCTGTTTACCCTGATTCCTGCTCTCCTGTTACTGGGATTGTGAGTGGTGAGAAGGAAGACGGAGGCTTCAAGGTGAGCACGCGGCAGGTGCAGAATAAAGCAGATAAGTGTGTAGTGGTTGCCATGGCAGGAGAGACGGAGAAGGAAGGGAATTAAGCTGGTATACCTGGCTGCACTTGTGAATCAGTCAGTGCAAGCAACACGAAGCCACAGAACGTAAGAGCAAACAGCACAGCACATGATACTGTGCCAACCTTTTAACCTACTCCAAGCTGAATCTAATCCTCCCCTCCCACATAGCCCCCTATTTTTCTGTCGCCCATGTGCCTAACTAAGGGTTTCTTCAAGGTCCCTAATGTACCCGCCACTACCACTACCCCTGGCAGTGAGTTCCTTGCTGTAACCAGTCTCTGTGTAAAAACCTACCTCTGACAAATCCCTATCGAAGAGGAGAATGCCACGCTGGCCTTGATTGCAAGACACTTTTGGTATAGAAGTAGGCATGTCTAGTTATGCAGAGCCTTGGTGAGACCACATCTGGAATATTTTGTGTAGTTTTGGTCTCCATAAGTTCGACCTGCCATAGAGGGAGTTCAGCTAAGGATCATCACGCTGATTCCTAGATGATGTGACTGCTGACTGGCGAGAGGCTGAGTCATCTGGTTTTGTATTCACTAATATTTGGAAGAATTAGAAAGGATTAAATTCAAATGTACAAAATTCTGATGGGAAGAAGAAGATTAGCTTTATTTGTCATGTATATTGAAAAATACAGTAAAATACATCAAATCACATCGGTGAGGATTGAGCTGGGCAGACCACAAGTCTGACCGTGCTTCCAGCACTAACATAGCATGCTCACAATTCACTAACCCTAACTGTACGCCTTTGGAATATGGGAGGAAACCAGAGCACCTGGAGGAGACCTATGTGGTCACAGAGAGAATGTACAAACTCCTTGCAGATGTTGGCAGGAATCAAACCCTGACCTTATAACTGGTGCTGTGGAGCATTGTGTTAACCGCTACATTATTATGCCGCCCTATGCCGCAAGCACTGTACCTTCATAGATCTGAAATATCCCGGAAATCATAGACCAACTTCTCCAGTCACTCACAAGCCAACAGCAACGTTAAGCAACACACACAAAATGCTGGTGGAATGCAGCAGGCCAGGCAGCATCTATAAGGAGAAGCGCTGTCGACATTTCGGGCCGAGACCCTTCGTTAACCCAACGTTAAGGAGAGTATTTTGCAGACCAGAAGAGTGAACCAAGATATTGGACAAGACCAGTGTGGGGACTGCAGCAAATATTATGTCGGCCAGACTTGGAGAAAACTATCCTCAAGGATCCATGAACATCGACTGGCTGTGAAGTGGCGTGACCAACTCTCCCTTGTCTCTACCCATGGAGATCGAGAGGGGCACACATTTGACTGGGCATCAGCAAAAGTCATGGCACAAGCAAACGGCATGCAAGAGAATCCATAGAAGTGAGGTTTTCCGTGAACAATTCTGTAAACAAACACGTGGATCGCGATCCTATTTGTGAGCCAATGCGGGCAAAATTCCAGCCCGCAATGATTGAAGTTCATCGTGCAATCAATCAGCGACGAGATTTCCTTCCCACATCACAACTGGGTTTCCAAAATGATGACAAATCAGCTGATTGATAAGCACATAAAGGACAAGCATCGAGAGGACACACCACTATTAACGGTGCACTGACGACATCTCGCACGGTGACGAAATGCTTTCAAGTGAATTGCCAAGTTCGGAGAACAACTCAACTGAACCAATGTACCAGGGCTTAACAAGTTGGAACCAGCCATTCTAAAGCTTTCAAACAGAGAAACACCCTCCCAAGTGTTACTACTGTAGTTGCCCAACCACTTCCTCTGACAGTTCATTTCATATACACCCCATCTTCTGCATTTAAAGTAGTGCCACAGGCCTTTTAAATCTTTCCCCTCTCACCCTAAATCTATGCATCCTATTTTGGTCTCCTCTACCCAAAGGAAAGACTGTTATTGTCCACCTTATCTTTGCCTCTCATAATCTTAAACATTTCTATAAGGTTGCCAACCCCAACCCTTCATTCTACTATGTACCAAGGAATAAAGACCCAGCCTGGACAATGTCTCCCTATAAACCATGTCCTCTAGACCTGGCAACATCCTCATAATTCTTTTGTGCAGCTTTCCAGTGGTTTCTTAAGGTTATCATCGCCTGGGGAGGTAGTGGGGATAAGCTCCCAATGGTGTGAATCTCAAATAGCTTCTGACAATCAACTCCAGCTCCTGGCCTTCACGTGTGGCTTAGCTACTAAGTCCAGTGGAACCATTTCCACTGACAGGAGAAAGGGCAAAGGGTTACTGGCTCCTTAAGACCAGTCACTTAGGGCAGATTGGGCTTGTCAGCTGTGGTTTGAATCTCATTGAGGAGTCCAGGAGAAGGAAAACTCCAATCTCAAACTTCCGCTGCCTTGTGGCTGTACCCGTTCATGGGCATGGCTTTGGGAGTAAACCCAAGGAAAACTCTGGAGCTGGAGTCCTACACTGAGTTCAACTCCACAATGCCACTGGTGCCAAACTGTATTGGGTTCTGCCATTCCTTTGGATTCATCAGCTCCACGTAGAGGGGGAGTCTGCTACATGGGCAAAAGTTTGCTCTCAGTATTGAAATGCCCTGGCTTGCACATCATGTAGACAGCTGGGATGCAATATTCATATTCAACCCCAACCAACGGAGCCACTCTTTCCAGTTTAACCACATTTTTTCTACAGCAGGATGACCAAAGTTGTACACAGAATACTCCAAGTGTGGCCTCGCCAAATACTTATACAAAGGGCGACATAATGCATACAGGACAAGACATTTAGGATGGAGTTGAGGTGGTGAACCTGTGGAATTTACTACTACAGTCAGCCATGGAGGCCAGGACTGAATATATTGAAGAACTGGGTAGAAATATCTCATAACACTTGGAAAGTCAAACCAGTGTATGACTTCTATGAATGCTAGGACTCAGGGAGTGTAATGGTATAGAGGGTCTTGGGATGACAAGTTCAAGTTTATTGTTATTCAACCATATACCTGTAATCCGCTAAATTAAACAATCTTCCGTCGGACCAAGGTGCACAGCACAGTACATATAACTGACACACAGAGCACATAAAGTAATATTACCACAAATAACTTAACAAATAATAAAATATATTCCGAAAACTGACATTTAGCATAAGGTGCATTTATGAGACAAGTTAAAAAGTAAACAGTATAACACTACTGATGCCTCATAAGTGATGAGACCTCAGTGGTGGCAGGAAGATCTGGGTGGCAGTGGTGACAGGTACATAGATCATTGAAAGTGGCATCACAGCTAGACATTGTGATGAAAAGGTGTTTAGCATACTGGCTGTCATCAGACAGGGCACTAAGGATAGGAGTTGGGACACTACGTTTTATGTCTTATAGTTCTAGGAGTGAGAAATCAGTGTTTAGATCTTTCCAGCAGGTTTTACCTATACTTGTCTGTTGCGCTCGATATGAGGGCAAGTGCAGAGCACACACCAGCACGGCAGCATGCAGAAAAGCCAACTGAACGTTATATATAACGTGGCTATGTGAACTCCTCCCATGTCAGGCTGGCTGAGTGGCAGAGGAATAACATTATTAACTACCACAACATATCCTCTTCTTAAAAAAAACAGGTACAGTATATCCTACTTGTCTATAGAGCTACATTGAAATTATTGTCACTGAGATTGAGCAATTCAGTTCACTTTACCCATAGCATGTTAATTATGCTCCTTACATAAAGAATTGCCAACATTATAACCGTCTTTCTCTTTGTTTCTCTCTCTCTCTTTGTTTTCCTCTTTTTTCACCAATTCCTTTCTTTTTAAGAACAGTCTCATTTTGTGAAATGTTTTCAACATTAGAACTCCTTTTAAAAAAACACTGGATCTAGTGGAGGTCAGGATAGATCACCTGAAAGTTAGAGGACTATTCTGCGTCTTTCGTCACTTGCCCTAAGCTAAAAGGCTCTGGAGTGTATCTCTGTGGTGGGATAGATAAATGACCTGATCTAGTACAGGTTCCTGGAAGTGTTGGAGTGGATGGAGATCTTGAACAGGTGCGTCCACCTCAGGTAAGTGGTTCTCGTCATAAGGATCAGGCCAATCTATTTCGTTCTCTACATTTAGTAGACTTTGAAGGTGCGTGACTGCATGCCTGTTCCATCTGATTTCACTTTGTGATGTTCTGATCGCAAACAAATCATGGTGCACGCTACCAGACTGTTGTTACTTACACAAACAGATTCACCACTCTTGAGCAGCGCCAAATATTTCACTCAGTGTTTGAGATCATGTATGCTCTTTGTTCTTACACTGTGCTGTCTCAAAATTTCTCACTTTGTCTAAGTCTGGTAAGTGAGGTTGCAGAAGGGAAGGAAGAACGGGCAGGTTTGTTCTCAGTCTCCAGCCCATTGACAGCTCTGATGGACTGAGCCATTTGCAAGAGGTGTGGAGCAATAAGCTAGCAGTGCTTTGTGAGGGGCTTTTGCCTTTAGCAGGAGATGTTTACCAGTTTGCACTGCTCTTTCCACTTCTCCAGTTGCCTGTGGGTACTGTCGACTGCTTGTCTGGTGTCTGAACTCATAGTTCCTAGAAAAGGCTGTGAATTCTGAGCAGCTGAATTTTGGACCGTTGCCTGAAACAAGTGTCTTTGGTATTCCATGGTGGGTGAATGCAGTTTTGAGATGCTGTGTAACTGAGGATATAGAGGACAGCTCGGACAGCTCAACATTCCATGATTAGTAATCTACAGTGTGAAGATATTTGTCTCTTTTCAACTCAATGTCTGTGTCTGCAATTTTCCATGGAAAGTCTGAGAATTCTGTGGGACGGAGAGGTTCAGTATGATTTTTGTGCAGTTTTCTGCATGTTTCACATGGCTATATATAATCTCCCAGCTGTGTGCTCAGACCAGGCCACCGCACGGATTGCCTTACTCTTAGATGTCATTTTTTGATGCCTTGATGTCCTTGGTGGATTTGACTGATGATTTTGTCATCCATAGAAGGAGGAATGCCGAGCCTGGAGCCCTTTAAGCAGCAAACCATCAAGAGTGTGTCTCTTTCAAGCCAGTAAGGTCCGAATTGGTGAGATCCTTTTGGAACAGCTGACCGTCCATTCTCACAGTATTGCATGACCTTGCTGCAGACTTAACTCAGTATGAATTTCGTCCAGTTTACACTATGATGCAGGAAAGCTTTCACATATCTGAGCTAAGTAGTCATTGGTATCTTCCATGAGGGTGGAATGAGCTTCCGTCCGCTCACTTCTGCATGGCATCCTTGATAGAGTGTCTGGTGTTGTGAAAGGTTTATCGGGGACATGTTCAATATCAAAACTGTATTGCGTAAGCCTCATTCTGAACCTTTGCAGATGTGGAGGTATCCAAGTGTTCCATCCAAGAGTTTTGAGCTGAGGAGGCTGACAAGTGGTCTGTTTCAAGTAAGAATTTAGTGCAGCTGAAGCATTCGTATGCCCAGACGAGGACCTGTGCCTCCTTTCAGAGTTGAGCACAATGCTGTTTATTTGGAGTCAGTGCTATTGATGCATATGCCTCCTGTTTGCACACACCACTGCAGTCTTGTATGACACTAGGCCACAGGAAGAGACATCTGTTGAGACCTAGGTTGCTTTATTCAGATCAAAGAACGCTAATGCTGCTAGAGAGATAAGCTCTGCTTTAAGTGATAAGAATGACTTCTCCTGTGGTATGTCCCAGGTTCAAACGTTTCTCTGAGAGAGGAGGTCACAAAGTGGCTTTGTTTTCTTTGCCAAATTTGAAACGAACTTTCCCAGCTGGTTGACCATGCTAAGTAAACTGTGGATGTCTGATACATTTGTAGGTTTTTCCACGTTCCAACTCCTGCTGCTTAGTCTGAATCTGATTGCACTCCCTTTGAGAACAGTTGATGACCTAAGAACTTCATGTCCAACTTTGCAAATTCACATTTCTTTTTGTTCAGGGTGATTCCAGCTTGTTTCGGTTTCTCCAAGGCAGCTTTCCACTCTTTGTCATGTTCCTCACTTGAGCCTCCAAAGGTTCAATAGTGGCAGACTATTCTTCCCAGTCACTACAAAATTTAGTTCATTCTCATCTGAAAGATGTCAGAGGCTGTTGAGATGCCAAAAGTGAGTCTCTTGAAGGCATAGCATCCATATGGTGTGATAAACGTTGCGAGTTTCTCTGTCTCGGCTGCAAAATGGATCTGCCACAACTCTGAGTTTGCATCTACTTTGGTGAAGAACTTAGTTCCACCCAGCATACCCAATACATGCTCAGCAGAGGCCAAAATAAACTTCTCCATCCTCACTGCATTTTCAATTTTGTTAGATCAACACAGATCCGCGCTGTACCATCTGGCTTGGGAACAGGAATGATGTCCGCACACCAGTCAGTAGGTCCTTTCACCCTAGTTATGATGTCAACTGCCTCCATTTGCTCAAGTTCAGCTTTGATTTTGTTCATCAATGGGACTGGTATACACTTTGCAGTGGTCCAAGAGTAATGGGTCGCTGAACATTGTTTAGCAAGTCCAACCTTGCAATGCCATTCAACCTCTCAATGGCATGTTGTCCCAGTAGTGGTGAGAAGAGATTCTGAACAACATGGATATCCTCTTTTAACTGTTTCTCACTTTTACAGATGGAAGTAGTAAACATTCCTTTCACCTGAGCTTATGTTTCCCTGATCCCATGAACACTTTCTTTGTTGGGTTTAGCGTAGAGTCTGTTTTCTTCACCAGTTTTGTGGACAGACATTTGGAGATGGCTGTGACATCCGACCCAATGTCCATTTTGAATGTCACTGCCTCACTTTGCAACTGAACCATAGTACTCCAGCCTTGTCTACTTAAATCTAGAGCGCCAAGGAAAATTCTCTCTTCATTTAATTCATGGTCTTCTTTGACCTCCTGAAGAATTGTTTTTGAGTGACACTGGCTTTTATAATAGCCAGTAACAATTTTATAATTGTGACATCTCATTTCTTTTACTGGACAGAACTTTTTGGCTTGGAATGGAGACTTGCCGCATCTCCTGCAGTTGGGCATTTTACCTGCTCTTTGTTTTGCTTGAGCGAAGTTCTCCTGTCACCTCTTTCTGACTACACTTTGTTTGTACCCTTCTTTTTGTACAGCTTCTAGCTTTACCTCAGCATCCTCTTCATGCCTGAACTCTGCCTGTTGCTGATGAACATTCTTGCTCTGCCAGACTGTACTTGTGAGATATGTCTGCGAATGATACCTCTCAGACAATTTGGTGTCTAGTAGCCCGACAACAATCCTGTCTCTAATTAGATAATTTCTCAGCTTTCCATAAGCACAGTTATCTGACAGGGCATACAATGTTGTGATGAAGTCACTTACGCTTTCATCTAGCTCCTGTTTTCTGGAGTTGAGCTTTGCTGTCTCATATATCACATTTTGCTTTCCTGTGAAATATTCTTTGAATTTGTCCTGTACTGCTTTGTACTCCTTTTTCTGAGCATCAGACAGTCCCAATGACGCTTTGTCATCTATGCAGTATATCAGTGTATTTATTTGATGCTTTTCTGAAGCCTGAGTGAGATTGCTTACAACCCTAAATCTCTCAAAGCATCTGAGCTATCTCAAAGTCTCCTGGTTTAGAGAAATCAAATGTCTAGGGGAGAGGGTGCTTTATTAGCAAAGTAGATATAGATACTGCAGGTATTTGCTCCATTTCCCTGGTTGTTTATTTATTATTTTACTTATTTGGACTACAAAATTCTTTACTCTTCCTGAGACTTTGACTGACTTCTCTGCTGTGTCTGCGTCTCTGTGCACTTCCCCTGGCTAGCGGCTCACTGATTATTACAATGTGTCCGCTTTTGGGTGCAGCCTGAAGGCATTGCCTAGCAACCCTTTCCAGTTCTCAGCTCATTTAGCAAACTAGGCAGTTTAGGTTGATAAGTCTTTGGTTATTTTTCATTAATGTATGCAAACAAGACCAGTCTCACTGTAAATTCTTGCTTGCTGGGGATTTCCTTTTGTCTGTAGCCCAAATTCATTGATAATCAACCACTTAGGACACCATGTTGTGTTTGATATGAGGGAGAGTGCTGGGAACACCATTGCAGCAGCCTGCAGGATATTCAACTGAACTTTATCGATACAATGTGATCTCCTCCCATGTGGGAGTGGCTAACTGAGTGACAATGGAATACCACTAACTACCGCAAAATGTCCGAAGCAGTGTGGATCATTGGATTATAAGAACAAGTCATGCTGACTGTAAATTCTTCATGATCTACCACTCTAAGATGACACAACTCTCAAAGCTGGCTACGCTCCCCCTCAAGATCCAATGAATCATCTTTGAAAATCTCTACCAACTGCATCAGCGTTTTAAAAACTTACTACAGAGCAGTCATCAGATACCAATACAGCTTGCTAAATGTGCTGCAACCACCTTTTCTTAAACACTCATTTTCAGTTGGCCAAGATGAGGTTCCTGAGAAGTCTTGGACTGGATCTGATTTGAAAATGCTTTCTATTTTGTAATGATCTCATCTTCAGTTGTGTTAATGAAATCGGACCCTTCAAGGAATATTTTAAAGATTTTGTTTGCGTTCAGTTCTGGTTGCTTCATTCCATTAAGGATGTGGAGGCTTCGGAGAGGCAGCAGAAGAGATGTTGCCTCATGTAGAGTGCATGTAGTGTAAGGAGAGGTTGGACAAACTTGGGATGTTTTCTTTAGGGCCACTGAGTTTAGTGAGGAGGTGCTGATAAAAGTTTATAAGATACTGAGAGGCATAGATAGGCATCTGATATCTTCTTCCCAAGGTCAAAATGACCAATACCCAAAGGCATGCATTTAAGGTGAGAGGGTTTAAGTTTAAAGATGATGTGTAGGGCAGGCTTGATTTTACAGAGTGGTGATTGCCTGGAATGCAATGACAAGGGTGGTGGTGGAGGAAGCAGATATGATAGAAGCATTTAAGAGGTTCCTAGAATCTGCAGATAATGGAGGGCTATGGGCATTGTGTAGACAGAGGGGATTAGTATAGTCAAGTGTTCAATTACTATCTTAATGAGGCACAACATTATGGGCTGAAGGGCTGTTCCTGTGCTCTACTGTTCCAGGCTATGGAGATTAGCAAGACTTATTGAGTTTGAATGGGAACTTGAGGGAAACAGGGAATTCTCTCAAAATGGAGAGTGTTGGACAGAGATAGACATCAGTGGTACTTGAACTACTGTACATGGAGGCAAAAGCCAGGAACTTCTCATCTGTGAGGCATTGCAGAACCACGTGCTGAAGTTTGAACAGTAGGGTCAATGCGGCATTGGCTTTATGACGAGGTGCTGCTTTGCTACCCGTTGTTTTCTGTGCTGTTCTCCTGAGCAATGTGAGCATGCCATCTTGGTGCTGGAATGTGTGGTGACACTTGTGGGCTGCCCCCAGTACATCCTTAGGTTGTGTTCATTGTTTACACAAACAACATATTTCACTGTCGTGTTTCAATGTACACTTGATAATTTAAATCTTGAGGAGAGACGTACGAAGGTTGGCCTGTGCACTCAGAATGACACAGGGCTGATCGCAATGAGGCTGACAACATTCCAAGAGGGAGAGCAGGAAGGAAAAGTTATGAGGTTACATTTCACTGGGAGGTCTGGTACTGAGGAGCTCACTCTGGGTAAACAGATGTAACGTCAGGACTGTGATGAGAAGCATTGTCTTTAGAAATGTGCAGATCTTGGACCCACAGCGATTCATTCTTGCCTTTATTGAAGGCTGAGATTGGTAAGAAAGGAATGAGAGCTGAAACCATGAATATACTAAATGGTTGAGTTGGAGGATTAGGAGGACTGGCTCCATTCATACACATGCAATGGTGGTGTTACTGAATTAGCATATCCAGAAGGCATGGGCAACATCCATCACCAAAGATCTTCACTATTTAGGCCATGCCATCTTCTCCCTTCTATCATTGGGCTGTTGGTACAGAAGCCTGAAGTCCAACACCAGTAAGTTCAAGAACACCTACTTCCCTTCAACCATACTTGAACCTATTGGTACAACCCTAATCATTACAGTTTAGTAAATCCTACGACCACTTTGAACATTGTTTTTGTTCTGATTGTGTTCGTCCTTGCAAAGTTCATGTAGTTTATGTTTCTTGTGAGTGCTGCTTATACATTGCTTATGTGCTTACTTCTGTTGCAAGTAAGTTTTTCATTGAAGCTATGCGTACTTGTGCATTCAACTAAAAATTGACTTTGAACCTAAACCCAATGGTGCAGTCTGAGAACTGAGTTTCATTTCATTTCATTTATAACAGCATAATATTTTACCTATTTGATTTTGACATTATATACTTTGTTTTTATTATTGCTGTTTATATGTCTTTTATATTATCTGTTTGCTAAACTCCTCCTCTGATTTGTATATTCTTTATTTGAAAATCAATAAAAAGATTGAAAAATGAGTTTCAAAACCATTCTGAACCGTGTACCTGTCAGTAATAATCTAGCTGACTTACATTTTTTTCCAGGGGATGGCTACCTGCTGCCCATGCTCTTTCTGCACTGTAGAAGCATCCTAACTACACGCATCATGGCTTGTATGTTGTCCTCTCCATGGACTCTAGATCTTGAAAATACAAGAACATAGCACAGTCCAGCACAGGAACAAGCCCTTCAGCCCACATTATCTGTGCCAACAATGGCGCCAAGTTAAACTGAATCGATCTTTACCTGTGAACGATCCATATCCCTCCTTTCCTTGCCTGAGCTCTGATTTCCTCCCACATTCCAGTGATGTACAGGTTAGGGTCAGTAAGCTGTGGGCGCGCTGTGGAAGCATAATGACCCCTGCAGCGTGGCTGCCCCCAGCGCATTCGAACTGCGCTAGTCATTGACGTAAATGATGCATTTCACTCTACGTTTCCATCTACATGTGACAATAAGAAGCCAATCTTTAAATCAAAGTTCAAAGTAAATTTATTATCAAAGTACATACATGTCACCGCATCCAGCCTTGAGAGATCCATTTTAAAATGTGCACGCGCTGGTCTAAATGCATTTTAAACACCAAATTTGTATATCTGCTTCCATCACTACCCCGGCACCCTATTCCAGTCACCCACCCACATCCCTGTAAAACGAACTTACTCCAATCATCTCCTCTCAACTTTGTCCCTTTCACCTTAAAGCAGAACAGCAAATAGTAATCAATTAATAATATGGCGAGGTCTGTCTGCAGCCAACAGAGGATGGTTAGTATGATTTACTGCTGCATCCGTTGACGCACGGGGACAAACTTCAAGTGCTGCTGGCAGATTATCAAATGGGTGAAAGACACTCCTTAGTGTGCCAGCACAACCAGATGTCCGTGGAGGAACGCTGCCAACTGGCTCATTCCAGGCTGCAGGAGTACGTGTTGAGGGACGCACTGAAGCTTGGTGCAGGGTCTTCCACGACTGGACAGGGAGAGACCAGGTTGGGTGAGGAAGCCCCTGAATTACTGTAGTGGCGTACCACCCCAGGGGGAAACACGAGTGGCATCAATGGTATTGGTTTTAAGGAATGTAATAGGACACTGTTGAATACATTGACCATGAATGTAAGAATAATAAACCATTACAGAGTTTATTTTTGTAATTTTTGTTAGAAATCAAGTTTATTTTGATAATAAAAAAATCCGCTGAGCTGTGTGGCTTTAGTTCATGTTACATGCTATGTTGGTGCCAGAATGTGTGGCGATATTTGTGTGCTGCCCACAGCACATCCTTGTAGTTGGTGTTGGTTGTTAATGCAAATGACACATTTTACTGTATGCTTCTGTGTCTGTGATAAATTAAGCTGAATCTGAAATGTAGGTTCTCATTGGAACATGAGGATTGAAGCCTGAGGCCCAACATTCAGGTACATGGGAGGGAAGAAAAGGGCTCCTTTTGTTTTGTTGCTGTTGTATTGTTGTTGCTGCTTGTGTTCTGCTGAACATTGCGGGTATGCGATGTTGGTGCCGGAATGTGTGGTGACATCTTTGTACTCCCCCCAGCACACCCATAGGTTGTGTTGCTTGTTAACGCAAATGACACATTTCACTGTATTTTTCCATGTGCCCGTGATAAGTGAATCTGAACCTGAACACGGGGGTTTGAGGTAATTCCGATTCTCTCCATCTAGTCTTGAAGGCATCTGTGGAACCAGACCCTTTGCAGTATGCAGACCTGGTCAAAGCCACCCTCGCCAGCTCCAGTCAGCACAGCTGGCAAAACCACTCGATTAATTTCCGCTGAATTATAGTCACGAGAAAACAAACAAGCCACTTAGTTCACAATTACCCCAGAGATAAATAGTACGTTGGAAATGATCAGTACATAACCCAGAGTCTGTGGTTGTTTAACTGGATATTTCCTTTTGATGAACATTACAAGCTAACTGTGGGAAGAAAAATCACCACATCATTCCTGCAATGCGACATCTGGGCTTCATGGATTTGAAAATAAATAACTCACACTGAAACTCTCATCTAATGCGAGGAAGTTGGTCTGAAACATCAATGGAAATACAAAGTAATGTCCAGTGAAGCAAGAGACCAGAATTCTGCTTTTCTCCTGCAGCTTTCCACTTGGCACGATGTCTGACTCATTTTGAATTGGAGTCAGAGTTGCGATTTTGGACACACAGCCACCAATCTGTCTACTCTAGAGTAACTAGGTGGTAATATTCTGGCTTCTTCCCTCTTCTATTCCAGTCCTAATGAAGGGTTTCAGCCTGAAGCATCAACTGTTTATTCCCCTCTATATATGCTATCATGCTGAGTTTCTACAGCATTTTCTGTGCGTTGCGCAGGATTTACATCATCTGCAGAAGCTCATTTATAACTTGCTACTCCACTGCAAAGCCTCTCCAAGGTACTGTATGTCTGCCCTGTAAAAGTTGAAGTCTTCTCTTTGATGAGAGTTCAGTAAAACCCTCTCTCAATGCACCCCTTCTGTGCACCTATCACCTGCCAGCCTGTACCCCTTTTCTTCCTTCCACCTTCCGATTCTGCATTCTGCCCCCTTCCTTTCCGGTCCTGATGAAAGGTCTGAGCATGAACCGTCAACTGTTTATCCTCTCCACAGACGCTGCCTGACTTGCTGAGTTCCTCCAGCATTTTGTGGGGGCCGATCTGGATTTCCAGCATCTGCTGAAACGCTTGCGTGAATGATTAGATCATGTTTATTTTTGGTGCTAATTTTGGAATAAGCGTTAGCTTGTGCACTGTCCTTCCAAACAGTATCACAAGATCTTTGTGTCCACTGGAGGGTTTGTGTCTCATCTGAAACTTGAGCCTCGGGACACTGCAGCACTCCTTCGGGGTGTGCTGGGCACTACAGGCCTCTGTGCTCCCTGTAGTGTTCCAGTCTCTGGGTGGCAACAGTACCCGGGGAGTCGCAGCCTCGACCATCTTAATAGGTTAAAATCAATGTCAAAACCCAGAGTCCTGAGTGAGTCTGGAAATTGAAGCCTGAAGGTAAAACTCATGATCAGCAAGTAGTGGGGTGGTCTGAAGTTGGAGACCTGATGTCTGACAAGGACTAGAGGTCCAGAGGGCATCTTTCCTGGGGTTGGAGGCCTGTGTGTGGACGGATAGGTGGGAGATATGGGAAAGGGGCTTGTTTTGCTGCTGTTGTCTTGTTTTGTTTCTGTTTGTCTTATTCTGTGGGTGAAGTCATTGTTAATGCAATCAGTGCATTTCACTGTATGTTTCCATGTACCTCTGATAAGTATACCCAGATCTGAAGGGACTGTAGGTGCTGGAATCTGGAAGAACGCACAACATGCGGATGGCTCCCAGCGGTTCGAGCATCCCAGTGGATAGAAATGGACAGTCAAGAGTTCAGGTTGAAACACTTCCATGGACCAATTATCTAACCTTGAGTTTCTGGGTCCCTGAACAATCCACCAATGGGAACAACTACCCTCTACCCTCCACATCTGCGCCAGGTGCGCCGAACTGCAGCTCCTGAGGGACCGAATTAGGGAACTGGAGCTGCAGCTCGATGACCTTCGCCTGGTCAGGGAGAGTGAGGAGGTGATAGAGAGGAGTTACAGGCAGGTGGTCACTCCGGGGCCACGGGAGGCAGATAGGTGGGTCACGGTCAGGAAGGGGAAGGGGCAGGTACTAGAGAGTACCCCAGTGGCTGTACCCCTTGACAATAAGTACTCATGTTTGAGTACTGTTGGGGGGGACAGCCTACCTGGAGGAAGTGACAGTGGCCGGGCCTCCGGCACAGAGGACGGCCCTGTAGCTCAGAAGGGTAGGGATAGAAGAAAGAGGACCATAGTAATAGGGGACTCGATAGTCAGGGGTTCAGACAGGCGGTTCTGTGGAGGTGATCGGGAGTCCCGGATGGTAGTTTGCCTCCCTGGTGCCAGGGTCCGGGACGTTTCTGATCGCGTCCAAGATATCCTGAAGTGGGAGGGTGAGGAGCCAGAGGTCGTGGTACATGTAGGTACCAATGACATAGGTAGGAAAGGGGAAGAGGTCCTGAAACGAGAGTATAGGGAGTTAGGAAGGCAGTTAAGAAGAAGGACCGCAAAGGTAGTAATCTCGGGATTACTGCCTGTGCCACGCGACAGTGAGAGTAGGAATGGAATTAGGTGGAGGATGAATGCGTGGTTGAGGGATTGGAGCAGGGGGCAGGGATTCAAGTTTCTGGATCATTGGGACCTCTTCTGGGGCAGGCGTGACCTGTTCAAGAAGGACGGGTTACACTTGAATCCTGGGGGGACCAATATCCTAGCGGGGAGGTTTGCTAGGGCTACGGGGCAGACTTTAAACTAGTAAGATGGGGGGGCGGAAATCAATTTGAGGAAACTATGGGAGAGGAGGTTAGTTCACCAGTAGAGCAAGTAAGTAGACCGTGTGTGAGGGAGGACAGGCAGGTGATGGAGGAGGGATGCGCTCAGCCCGAAGTTGTAGGGGAGAAGAAAGAAAAGGATAATAAATTTGAATGCATTGCTAGGGATGAAAAGAGAGGAGGAGGTGGAGAGTATCTTAAATGTATCTATTTTAATGCTAGGAGCATTGTAAGAAAGGTGGATGAGCTTAAAGTGTGGATTGATACCTGGAATTATGATGTTGTAGCTATTAGTGAAACATGGTTGCAGGAAGGGTGTGATTGGCAACTAAATATTCCTGGATTTAGTTGCTTCAGGTGTGATAGAGTAGGAGGGGCCAGAGGAGGAGGTGTTGCATTGCTTGTCCGAGAAAATCTTATGGCGGTGCTTTGGAAGGATAGATTACAGAGCTCCTCTAGGGAGGCTATTTGGGTGGAATTGAGGAATGGGAAAGGTGTAGTAACACTGATAGGAGTGTATTATAGGCCACCTAATGGGGAGCGTGAGTTGGAAGAGCAAATGTGTAAGGAGATAGCAGATATTTGTAGTAAACACAAGGTGGTGATTGTGGGAGATTTTAATTTTCCACACATAGATTGGGAAGCTCATTCTGTAAAAGGGCTGGATGGTTTAGAGTTTGTGAAATGTGTGCAGGATAGCTTTTTGCAACAATACATAGAAGTACCGACTAGAGATGGGGCAGTGTTGGATCTCCTGTTAGGGAATGCGATAGGTCAGCTGACAGATGTATGTGTTGGGGAGCACTTCGGGTCCAGTGATCACAATAGCATTAGCTTCAATATAATTATGGAGAAGGACAGGACTGGACCTAGAGTTGAGATTTTTGATTGGAGAAAGGCTAACTTTGAGGAGATGCGCAGGGATTTAGAGAGAGTGGAATGGGTCAAGTTGTTTTATGGGAAGGATGTAATAGAGAAATGGAGGTCATTTAAGGGTGAAATTATGAGGGTACAGAATCTTTATGTTCCTGTTCGGTTGAAAGGAAAGGTTAAAGGTTTGAAAGCGCCATGGTTTTCAAGGGATATTAGAAACTTGGTTCGAAAAAAGAGGGATGTCTACAATAGATATAGGCAGCATGGAGTAAAGGAATTGCTCGAGGAATATAAAGAATGTAAAAGGAAACTTAAGAAAGAGATTAGAAAAGCTAAAAGAAGTTACGAGTTTGGTTTGGCAAATAAGGTGGAAGTAAATCCGAAAGGCTTCTACAGTTATATTAAAAGCAAGAGGATAGTGAGGGATAAAATTGGTCCCTTAGAGAATCAGGGTGGTCAGCTATGTGTGGAGCCGAGGGAGATGGGAGAGATTTTGAATGATTTCTTCTCTTCGGTATTCACTAAGGAGAAGGATATTGAATGGTGTAAGGTGTGGGAAACAAGTAAGGAAGTTATGGAACCTATGACAATTAAAGAGGTGGAAGTACTGGCGCTTTTAAGAAATTTAAAAGTGGATAAATCTCCGGGTCCTGACCGGATATTCCCCAGGACCTTGAGGGAAGTTTGTGTAGAGATAGCAGGAGCTCTGACGGAGATCTTTCAGATGTCATTAGAAACGGGGATTGTGCCGGAGGATTGGCGTATTGCTCATGTGGTTCCATTGTTTAAAAAGGGTTCTAGAAGTAAGCCTGGCAATTATAGACCTGTCAGTTTGACATCAGTGGTGGGTAAATTAATGGAAAGTATTCTTAGAGATAGTATTTATAATTATCTGGATAGACAGGATCTGATTAGGAGTAGCCAGCATGGATTTGTGCGTGGAAGGTCATGTTTGACAAACCTTATTGAATTTTTTGAAGTAGTTACGAGGAATGTTGACGAGGGTAAGGCAGTGGATGTAGTCTATATGGACTTCAGCAAGGCCTTTGACAAAGTTCCACATGGAAGGTTAGTTAAGAAGGTTCAGTCGTTAGGTATTAATGCTGGAGTAATAAAATGGATTCAACAGTGGCTAGATGGGAGATGCCAGAGAGTAGTGGTGGATAATTGTTTATCGGGATGGAGGCCGGTGACTAGCGGGGTGCCTCAGGGATCTGTTTTGGGCCCAATGTTGTTTGTAATATACATAAATGATCTGGATGATGGGGTGGTAAATTGGATTAGTAAGTATGCTGATGATACTAAGGTAGGAGGTGTTGTGGATAATGAGGTGGGTTTTCAAAGCTTGCAGGGAGATTTATGCCGGTTAGAAGAATGGGCTGAACGTTGGCAGATGGAGTTTAATGCTGAGAAGTGTGAGGTTCTACATTTTGGCAGGAATAATCCAAATAGAACATACAGGGTAAATGGTAGGGCATTGAGGAATGCAGTGGAACAGAGAGATCTAGGAATAACAGTGCATAGTTCCCTGAAGGTGGAGTCTCATGTAGATAGGGTGGTGAAGAAGGCTTTTGGAACGCTGGCCTTTATAAATCAGAGCATTGAGTACAGAAGTTGGGATGTAATGTTAAAATTGTACAAGGCATTGGTAAGGCCAAATTTGGAATATTGTGTACAGTTCTGGTCACCGAATTATAGGAAAGATATCAATAAATTAGAGAGAGTGCAGAGACGATTTACTAGGATGTTACCTGGGTTTCAGCACTTAAGTTACAGAGAAAGGTTGAACAAGTTAGGTCTCTATTCATTGGAGCGTAGAAGGTTGAGGGGGGATTTGATCGAGGTATTTAAAATGTTGAGAGGGATAGATAGAGTTGACGTGAATAGGCTGTTTCCATTGAGAGTAGGGGAGATTCAAACGAGAGGACATGATTTGAGAGTTAGGGGGCAAAAGTTTAAGGGAAACACGAGGGGGTATTTCTTTACTCAGAGAGTGATAGCTGTGTGGAATGAGCTTCCTGTAGAAGTAGTAGAGGCCAGTTCAGTTGTGTCATTTAAGGTAAAATTGGATAGGTATATGGATAGGAAAGGAGTGGAGGGTTATGGGCTGAGTGCGGGTAGGTGGGACTAGGTGAGATTAAGAGTTCGGCACGGACTAGGAGGGCCGGAATGGCCTGTTTCCGTGCTGTGATTGTTATATGGTTATATGGTTATATGTTATATGGTTATACACACACACACACCAGATTCTGCAGATGCTAGAATTCTTGAGTAACTCACACAAAATACTGGAGGAACTCAAAGATCAGGCAGCATCTAATGAGGGAAATAGTCAACATTTCAGGCTTAGACCCTTCATAGGTTCCTCCAGCATTTTGTATGTATTCCCTTAACCCTCTAAAGCAGACACAATGTCTATAATATCACCTTCAACCTCCTGAACTAAGGAGAGGACAACCACAACTACTCCTGTCCAAGCATGTTGCTGAAACCCTTCATCAGTAACCAATCTCCCCTGCACCTTCACTGAGACCACAGTGACCAGAATTGAAGTAATTTTGCTTTTTGCTCTGAAATTTTACACTGTGGTTAAGTTTAACATCATCTTTCCTTTGTCCTAGTCAGTTGGGCTTTTCTCAAAGGTCCCTACCAGCAATGGCAACAGCCTTCCAGGTACTCCCTTGTGAAGATGCTTTGCTCATGTTTTTTGCTGTACGTAGGACATAACAGCGCAGTACTCATCCAACTCATCCATGATGTTGTACTGACCTTTGAACCTACTATCAATCTAACCCTTCCCTCCCACATATTCCTCCCTTTTTCTATCATCTATGTGCCTAAGAGTTTCTTTCTTAAATGCCCCTAATGTGTCTGCCACGATCACTACCTCCGTCAATGAGTTCCATGAACCCACCACTCTGTGCAAAAGCTTACCTCTGACATCCCCCCAATACTTCCCTCCAATCACCTTAAAATTATGCCCCGTGTGTTAGCCATTTCCACCCCAGAAAGAAGTCTCTGACTGTCCATTCAGTCTATGCTTTATCATTTCGTACACCTCAAAAAAATCACCTCTCATCCTCCTTTACTCCAAAGAGAAAAGCCCTAGTGCTTTCTTTCAGACCTTGATGAAAATATTTTGTGGAGACACATCTCATTTCAAGTCTTATGACCATAGAATGGACTGAAAGTGCAAGACTATTCTACAAGAAAGACAAGACACCTGACTCCTGGTCTTATTCACCTAGGGCACTTTCATAACCTTTGCCCCCAGCTTTGTTAGGTATCTACCACATATGCAAATGCTTGCATTTTCACACCACACCCTCTGCTTCCCTGGAGTGTCTGTACTTCATCAGTGCTATGCTTGTTGTAAAGCTGACAGCATTAACGTGAATAGCTGTAAACTAAAGCCAACGGTTCCTCACTCCCCAACACAGGGAAGATAAATGAGTAACCAAAACGAACTGTGTTGGTCATCGATGCAAATGATGCATTCATGGTACATGTTAAAAATAAAATGAATCTTTCGTCTTTCTTAAAAGATGGGAACAACTTAACTGCAGTGTCATTGAGCCATAGAGTATGGAAACAGGCTCTTTAACTCACCCAGTCTGCGCCAACCATCAATCATCTATTTACCCTAATCCTACATTAATCCCCTGTTTTATTCTTCCCACATTCCACAAACTCCAGATAGATTAACCCACCATCTGCATATTTTGGGATGTGGGGTAAACCGGAGCACCTGAGGGAACCTGGGCACGGGGAGAACGTACAAACTTCACACATGGATAGTATATGAGCAGAATAAACATTATTATATGTAACAATGACACTGGAGTGGAGACAGTCGAGGGTTTCAACTTCCAAGGGGTAAATGTCACCAATAGCTTGACCTAGTCCAGCTTGTAGATGCTATGGCTAAGAAAGCACACCAATGCCTCTACTTCCTCAGAGTGATAAGGAAATTTGGCATGTGCCCAATGATTCTTACCAATCTTTACAGATTAGCAAGGAGTCTATCTGGATACATCACACCTTGGTAATGGTATCTGCTCTGCCCAAGGCCACACAAAACTACAGAAAATTAACAGAGGCCAGACCATCACAGAAACCAGCCTCAGCTTCACTGACTCCAGCACAATTCCTGCTGCCTCAAGAGAGCAGCTCACATCATCAAAGACCTCTTCCTCCACCCTGATAATTCCTTCTTTAGACCCCCATCAGGCAAAAGATACACGAGAACATGTACCACCAGGCTCAAGAGCAGCTTCTATCCTGCTGTCTCAAACCTCTCGTGTGGACTTTGTGTGAAAAAGATGATCTCTTCATTTATCAGCCTCCTTGCACCTTACTTACCCGCTTGCATTTTCTCTGTTACTGAAGCAGCATACTCTGCATTCTGTTACTGCTTTTCCTTTTGTTCTGCCTCCATGTACAGTACTGTGCAAAAGTCTTGGGCACACACAAACATACTGAGACGTTTGCACAGTACCATATTTGTCAATATGGAGCAGAGAGCAAGTTTGTAAATCTGCTGGGAGCAGAGAGTGTTGGGATTGGTGAGGGTGGAGCACCATGGGAGGGGGGTGGGCAGGTGGCAGAGAAGGAGTGCCGGGGCAGGGGGTGGCACAGGTGCAGACACACCCAGCCCTGAGACACCAGGCAAGGTAATTTGATTACAAATGATTGGTTTATTGATCATTACAGAATGTATCTCTGGTACTTCCTATTCCCTCCGCTCTTCCCAACCATGATTCCCCTCTCCCTGTTCCTTTCCCACTCTCAGTCCACAACAGAGACCCATATCATAATCACGTTTATCATCACTCACGTCTGTCATAATTTTTTACAACAGCTGTACACTGTAATACATAAAATTGCTACAGTACTATGCTAAATCCTTAGGGACCCTAATTATATATGTGCCTAAGATCTTTGCACAGTACTGTAGTTATGTTTGGAATGATCTGCCTGAATGGCACATAAACCAAATCTCTTCAGAATTAGAAGGATATTCATTACCACTGCCTATTTATTTATTGAGATACAGTGCAAAATACATCCTTCCGGCCCTTCAGCCCTGGGAGGATTACACCACCCAGCAATCCTCCAGTTTAATCCTAGCCTAATCGTGGGACAACTTACAATGACCAATTAACCAGTACGTCTTTGAATTGTGGGAGGAAACTGGGGCGCCCAGAGGAAACCCACAGGGTCACGGGGAGAATGTACAAAGTCCTTACTGGCAGCTGCGGGAATTTAAAGCGGGTCGCTGGTACTGTAACCACTATGTTACCGTGCCGTCTTGTATGATGTGAAATTAGTTGTTTGCAATAGCAGCACAGTGCAATTATATATTACTACAAAGTACAAAATAAATAGTGAAAGAAAATGGAATAACGAGGTGGTTCATGGACCATTCATAAATCTTTTGGTAGAGGGGAAGAAACTGTTTGTGAACTATTGAATGTGGGTCTTCTGGCTCCTGTACCTCCTTCCTAAGGGTAGTGACAAGAGGATGTGTTCCATATCTCACTGTATCTCAGTATATGTGACAATAATAAACTAATTAGCAATTACCAAAGTATCAGGGTGTCAAGTACCTCCACAACAGACAAGATCTCCCGGTTGCCACTCACTTCAACTCTGCTTCACACTCCCATTCGGATATGTCCATACATGGCCTCTTCTACTGCCATGTTGAGGCCAAACTCAGGTTGGAGGAGCAACACCTCATACACCTTCTGGATAGTCTCCAGCCCCTTGGTATAAACATCAAATGCTCCAACTTCCGGTAATACCCTCCCTCTCCCTTACCCCATCCCACTTTCACTCTGCCTCCTCTTCTAACTGCCTATCACCTCTCTCATGACTCTGCCTTCTTCTACTACCCACAGTGCTTTCCCCTTCCCCACCCCTTGATCTTTCCTCTGATCGGTTTCTCAGCTGGCACATTCCACCCTCCCCCCACCTTCTTTATGGGGCCCCTGCCCCCTCCCTCTTTAGTCCTGACGAAGGGTCTCGGCCCGAAACGTTGACTGCTTGTTTCAACAGATGCTGTCCGACCTGCTGAGTTCATCCAGCTTTTTTGTACATGATGGTATCACACTGCTAGTGGTACCATTGGCTGCATCTCTATGTTTGGAGTCACTGCATTTCCACATCAACTAGTACATGCCTCTTTGTGCTTGAGCTCTTCACAATAAGAAGAAGGAGAAAGCCGTTATCTCCAAGTGGAATCATCAGGACGCCGTCGTTTTTTTTAGCAGGTTTTCTTATTTTTATGAGGCCGAGTTGCTAGCTTGACACTCAACCCAGCACGGATGGAAAGCGTGCAAGGGTTGGATTCAAACTCGGGAGCCTTCGCTGGCACTGATGCCACTATGGCACCAGCCGGCTGCTTCACAGTAAGTTTCAGATTAATTATCACCGACATATATTGTGAAATTTGTTGTTGCAGCTTCAAAGTGCAATACATAAAATATTCTATAACTTACTATATGAGTGCAAAAAGAAAGCAAAAATAGTGAGGTAGTGTTCATGGGTTCATTGTCTGATGTCCATTCGAAAATCTGATGGCGGAGAGGAAGGAGCTGTTCCTAAAACACTGAGTGTGTGGCTTTGGACTCCTGTAGCTCCTCTCTGATGAATGCAATGAGAAGAGGGCAGGCTCTAACGCACAGGATTGTGGGTGGTGGAGGTCCTTAATGGTAGATGCTGCCTTTTGAAGATATCATCGATGGTGGGGAGGCCATGCCCATGAAGGAGCTAGCTGAGTTTACAGCCCTCGGCAGGATTTTCCGATCCTGTGCACTGGAGCCTGCATACCCGCTGGTGATGCAAACTGTCAGAATGTTCTCCACAGCACATCTGTAGAAACTTGCTAGTCTTTGGTGACATACCAAATCTCAAATTCCTACTGAAAAAAACCCACTAGCCTGCCTTCTTCGCAATCACATTTGTGTTTGGGGGAGGGGGTGTGCCCAGAGGCAAGGACACTGATACAGAGACAGGTTCAAATCACATTGTTCATACAGATGAATAAATCTGCAACTTTGAAAAGTCAGTCACAAACCCAGGTTGTTCAATAGTTCAGTTTAATGTCAGAGAATGTAAAACCAGAAATCCATCTGGTTTACTGGTGATCTCCTGGGGAAATTTCTGCTCTCTTAACTCAGCGTGGCCTGTATGCAACCCCAGCTCCACCAATGCAGTTGATTCCGAACAGCCTGCTCAGTTCTGGGGGTTATTAGGGATGGACGTTGTGGGAGGCTGTGCCACTGGAGGGCTCTCAGGCAAGAGCCCCTTCTCTCAGACCTGGACCCAGACAGCTGAGCAACAGTGACACCACAAGGGATTGCTCAGTTCTTCGAAAGACTCGAGTTGGTTGCAAAACATCGCCACTCTTCGGGGCCATCAGGTGACAGAAGACCCAGGAGTCTGAAGACCCACTCAGCATCAGCGTCTCCTTCCCCATTGCCATACTGTGCTTGAATGACCTCAAAAACCCTAATTCTACCTCAGACTGTGTTTTTTCCCTCTCTCTCAACTTGCACTGGGGCCACTATGTTTATTTTGTAGAGTACGTTATGCATGATTTATGTTAACTGAAGTTTATGTTAACTTGTGTTTGCAATGTACAGTGCTGATACTGTAATAAGCTAATTTTCATAGCATTTATGCCTATGACAATAAACTTGAACTTGATTATTTCAAACATTTTTTAAGAAATTCAATCTACCAGTTTAATTTTTAAAGTCTATTGTGACACACAGGGAGAATGCTTCCATTCCATTAACATCAAAGACTTAGGTTAGGGCTCCTTATGATATTTTTATCACAGGACATTGGTACAATAAAACCCCAACAGGGTAGTAGAATGAGGTTCAATAGGCACTTTCAAAAGAGAGCGGGATAAACCCTTGCTGGGGAGATCATCAGCGGGCTGCAGGAGAGTTTGGGACTGACTCGAACTGGCGTTGGATGGTTGTGTGAATTCTAGAAGCAGAAGCAGAAGCAGGAGAAAGCCCCTTGGCTCCTCGTGCCTATTTGCCATTCGCTGCCATCGACCTCAGCACCATTTTGTAGCACTAACCTATTTATTTTACACTGCTTTTATGTCTATAGAGTGGATTCCGGTTAATTGGAACACATCAAGGTCAGTACAATTTGGCCCAATTAAGTGGCTGCCCTTACTAATCAAGAACCTATCAATCTCTGCTTTAAATATAACCAATGACTTGGCCTCCAAAGCCATCTCTGGCACAGATTCACCACCTTCTGGCTAAAGAAATTCCTCCTCATCTCTGCTCTAAATGAACATCCCCCTTGTCCATCTGCACTGCACTTTTTCTGGAACTGTTAACACTATAGTCTACATACTTCTTCTTCCCTTTGTACCACCTCAATGTACTTACGTGAAAAATGATCTGTCTGGATGGCATGCAAACAAGTTTTTCACTGTATCTCGGTATGTGCTACAATAATAAACCAACTACCAACCTGTTAGGAAACATTACAAAGAAAAAGAGGCATTTTCCCCACACTGTAGTTAGTTCTATGACTACAGTGCCCCACCCAGTAAAGCATCAGACCCTGAAATCTTGTAACCAAACATGTTCTGCAATGTGCCATTTTTTTATTGAGAAAAATCAAACCAGCATCACAGATATTAAGTAAATCATAAAGAAATGCAGTTTATGGGCTTAGCGAGTTTTACCAGCTCTTTAAATATTCTTCTACATCACACACTATACAAAAAAAAAGTATCTAATCTCATCATATATACAATAGAAGGCAACGTTTAAAGTTACGGATACATATTCTTTTGTGAGACTTTATACTATACTGGTTCCAGAAACAAAGTTGCCCTTTGTAATCGAAGCACTTCCCAGATCCCCATGACTGTGAAACTCGGAGGGCTGGTACAATCCGCTCATGTCCATCGCTTCATTGTCCAGCGTGCCGATTCAGTGAAGTCCATTTAAAAGATAAAGTCAAATGCACATACAAAAAGAGGAGGAAGGGAGAAAGAGAGAAGGGAAGAAAGGGGTCCATCCTATTTGCTCAAAAGGTAATAGCACTGAGCACATACGAACACTGTCTCTCGCTGAGCGTCCGGTGCTGAAATAGAGAGAGAGAGAATGTGATTTTAATACATTAGCATTCTGATACCCAGTATTTTTGTACCATTTGTTTTCATTCAGCAACATCCCTAAATTGCCTTGTTATTCTGGTGGTGACTCGCTTTTTGAATCTTTTGAAGTACAAAATTCCCTGAAAATGAAGTCCATAAGACCATAAAAGCAAAATTATGCTGTTTGGCCCATCTAGTTTATGCTGTAATTTCATCATGCCTGAGGAGTAAAAACATAGAAAACACAGAAAACCTACAGCACAATACAGGCCCTTCGGCTCACAAAGTTGTGCCGAACATGTCCTTACCTTAGAAATTACTAGGCTCACCTATAGCCCTCTATTTTTCCAAGCTCCATGTACCCATCCAAAAGTCTCTTAAAAGACCCTATCGTATCCGCCTCCACCACCGTTGCCGGCAGCCCATTCCACACACTCACAACTCTCTGGAGTAAAAAACTTACCCCGACATCTCTTCTGTACCTACTCCCAGCACCTTAAACCTGTGTCCTCTTGCGGCAACCATTTCAGCCCTGGAAAAAAGCCTCTGACTATCCACACGATCAACGCCTCTCATTATCTTGTACACCTCTATCAGGTCACCTCTCATCCTCCGTCGCTCCAAGGAGAAAAGGCTGAGTTCATTCAACCTATTCTCATAAGGCATGCTCCCCAATCCAGGCAACATCCTTGTAAATCTCCACTGCACCATTTCTATGGTTTCCACATCCTTCCTGTAGTGAGGCGACCAAACCTGAGCACAGTACTCCAAGTGGGGTCTGACCAGGGACCTATATAGCTGCAACATTACCTCTCTGCTCCTAAATTCAATTCCACGATTGATGAAGGCCAATACACCGTACGCCTTCTTAACTACAGTCAACTTGCGCAGCTGCTTTGAGTGTCCTATGGACTCAGACCCCAAGATCCCTCTGATCCTCCACACCGCCAAGAGTCTTACCATTAATACTATATTCTGCCATCATATTTGACCTACCAAAATGAACCACCTCACACTTACCTGGGATACTCATCTGCCACTTCTCAGCCCAGTTTTGCATCTTATCAATGTCCCGCTGTAACCTGACAGCCTGCCACATTATCCGCAACACCTCCAACTTTAGTGTCATCAGCAAACTTACTAACCCATCCCTCCACTTCCTCATCCAGGTCATTTAAAAAAATCACAAAGAGTAAGGGTCCCAGAACAGATCCCAGATGCACTCCACTGGTCACCGACCTCCATGCAGAATATGATCTGTCTACAACCACTCTTTGCCTTCTGTGGGCAAGCCAGTTCTGGATTCACAAAACAATGTCCCCTTGGATCCCATGCCTCCTTACTTTCTCAATAAGCCTTGCGTGGGGTACCTTATCAAATGCCTTGCTGAAATCCATATACACTATATCTGCTGCTCTTCCTTCATCCTGGCTTCCACAGCCACCTGTAGCAATGAATTCCACAGATTCACCATCCTCTTACTAAAGAAATTCTTCCTAATCTCTGTTCTAAAGGGAAATCCTTGTATTCTGAGACTGTGCCCTCTGGTCCTAGACTCTCCCATTATAGGTAATATCGTCTCCACATCCACTCCATACCTTTCAATATTTGATGGGTTTTAATGAGATCCCCTCTCATTCTTCTAAACGCCAGCGAGTACAGGCCGAGAGTCATCAATCGCTCCTCATACATTAACCCTTTCATTACCGAGATACTTCTTGTGTACCTCCTCCGAACCCTTTTAAATGCCAGCACATCCTTTCTTAGTTAAGGAGCCCAAAACAGCTTACAGTACTCCAAGTGCAGTCTGACCAATGCCTTATAAAGCCTCGCATCACATCTCTGATTTTACATTCTAGTTCTCCTGAAATGAATGCTAGCACTGTATAACACTGAGTCAAAGCTACGCAGGATTATGAAGAGGGCTTCTGGCACTTTGGTCTTTATCAGTCAGGTCATCATGGTGTGTTTGTTTAGGATGCTGGACAGGACGTGCTTGGAGTTCTGAGCACAGGTTTGGTAATCCTGCTATTGTTAAGATGTTATCAGAGTGGAATGAGTGCAGTAAAGATTTATACAGATGTTGACAGGTCTTGAGGGCCTGAGCTAGAGGGAAATGTTAGATAGCCTGGCATTTTATTCCTTGGAGACTGGGAGGTAATCTTACAGGACAATATAACTTTATGAGAAGCAGAGATGGACTGAGTGCACTCAGTCATTTTCCCAAGAAAAGGCAATCAAGAACTAGAAGGTTTAAGGTAACGGGAAAAATTTCATAGAGATCTGAGGGGGAATTTTTTTAAAACAGAAAGGATTGTATCTATGTGGAATGCACTGTCTGAGGAAGTAGTTGAAGCTGTTCTGGTCATCTGCCTAGAGGAAAGACATCAATAAGATTGAAAAAGTACAGAGAAAATTTACCAAATTGCTGTCAGTAAATTGAGGACTTCAGTTATAGGGAAAGGTTCATAGGAGAATGAGGGGAGATTTGATAAAGGTATATAAAATTATGAAGGGTGTAGATAGGGTAAATTGCAAGCAGGCTTTTTCCACTGAGGTTGGGTGACACTAGAATTAGAGGTCATGGGGTAAAGTTGAAAGGTGAACTATTTAAAAGGAACATGAGGGAGTACTTTCTTCAGTCAGAGGGTGGTGAGTGTGGAACGAGCTGCCAGCGGAAGTGGTGGATGCCGGTTCGCTTTCAACATTTCAGAGAAGCTCAGATCAGTACATGGTTGGGAGGGTTATGAAGGGCTATGGTCCAGGTGCGGGTCAATAGAAGTAGGCAGAATAACAGTTCAGCACAGACCACATGGGCCAAAGGAACTTTTAAGTGCTGTAGTAATCTATGACTCTTCTGTTCTCTCTCTGGCAGTTACATGAGGGTCATTTAAGAGTCTTAGATAGACATGTGGATGAAAGAAAAATGGACTAAGTGGAAGGGAAGTGTTAAGATTGATCTTGTAGATTAAAAGGTTGGCAGAACATCATGGCCCATAGGGCCTGTTTTGTGATGTACTATTCTATGTTCTAAACCATCAAAAATCAAGAAAAATGTACAGGACAAGAACAATAGCAAGACTAATATTACCAGTGGCTCCCATTGATGACTTGGGGACTTTGTACGAACAACATCTTGAGCAGTAGCTGTTTCCACAGTTGCTGCAATTACGCTATGCACACAGGGAAGAAAAAATGTGACCGTCAGAGAACATATAAAAAGAACATTAACAAACAAGACACAGCCCACAGAATGTAATCTACAACTGCACTGTCATATGCAACACAAGCTATTGATACACAGTTAGTACACTGGATTAAATCTGTTTATAAAAAGTTTAAATACACTCAGTGGCTCCTTTTTAGATATACCTGTAATATGCAAATATCTAATCAGCCAACCACGTGCAGCAACTCAATGCATTAAAGCCTGCAGAGATGGTGAACAGGTTCAGTTGTTCAAATCAAACATCAGAATGCAGAAGAATGGAATGATTGGTGCCAGATGGGGTGGCTTGAGTATCTCTTCAACTGCTGATCTTCCTAGACTTTCACACACAACAGTCTCTGGAGTTTACAGAGAATAGTGTGAAAAACAAAAAGAACATCCAGTGAGTGGTAGTACTGTGGACAAAAACACCTTGTTAGTGAGAGAGGTTGTAGGAGAATGGTTGTCAGGAAGGCAACAGTAACTCAAATAATCACATTACAATGAGGAGGAGCTAGGAAAACTGGTGTCACTGATTTTTTTTTTGACCCAGGTGACTTCTTCGAGTTCATCCACGAAACAGCTTATTTTCTTCTCTTATGTCTTACTTTTCTTTTCAAGGTGGTTGGGGTTCTGTCAGAGTCCGTGTTCTACAGCTCAAACTATGGTTCTTTGCAAGTGGTATGCCTTCGGTCTGGCTGTGTGGCCTGGCACTTCGCTATCTCCAGGAACGGTCTGGAAGACGTGTGTCTTCGGGAAGTGGCCCCATAGATGATTCGGTTCTTCGGGAATTTCGCCGACTGAAAGTGGAAGACAGCAACATTGGGACAGCAGGCGATGCGTGCTGCAGTTGGAAGAAGGCCCCTGTACGTGAGCCATCCCTCTCTTTCTCAATGGTGAGTGAAAGCATGTTGGTCCTCGAGTCAGAGGGCTTGGAGAAGTTATACGGAAGATTGTAACATCGGAACAGCGAGCTGCTGGTCTCCGCTCTCGTTGTTGCAGCAGCGAACTCTCCCTGAGCCTGTCTGAGATATGCAAGTGTTGGGTTATGGACCGTAGTTTTTGTGGAGGTCTGTTTGGGGGCTTTTGCTATTGTTTGCATAGTGGGGGGGGGGGCGGGGAGGTCAGTACTTCTGCTGGCACAAGTGGGGAGAGGGGGGAGGGTCGATGCTCCCGCTGCTGCTTGTGCGTGGGAAGGGAAGTGGGGCCTTGGAATTCTGATCTTTCATTCTTTGAGGTTTCTTGTTACGTGGCTGTCTGTGATGAGTAAGAGTTTCAGGTTGTAGGCTGTATACATTCTCTGATATTAAATTGAACTATTTCAGTAACAGTGGTGTGCAGAACAGCATCTCTGATCACACATGTCGAATCTTGAATTGGATGGGATACAGCAGCAGATCACCTTGAACATCCAATCAGTGGCCACTTTATCAGGTACAGGAGGTTTCCAGTAGAGAAGCCACTGAGTGCAAGCAGTTTAAGCTAAACTATAAGATATCTATAGGGCAGTAAAAAGCAGTAACAGGTTCACCCTTCTACCAACACACAGTATTCCCAGCTGATATGCAGTAATATTAAACAGTGATAACTGATTTATCCATCATATTATTTTTAATATTAAGTTAATGAACAAGGAAATTATCAAAGAACACGTGCATGGATGGATGGTGTTAACACTGAGAGGCAGAACCCTACAAAGGACAGTAGATAGGCCCGTAAAGAGAGCTTTTAACACATTGGCCTTCATAAATCAGGGGACTGAGTACAGCAGTTGGGATGTTATGTTTTAGTTGTACAAGACTTAGATAAGGTCTCATTTCAAGTATTGTGTGCAGTCCTGGTCACCCACCCACTGAAAAGATATTAATAATTTTGAACAAGTGCAAAAAATTACAAGGAATTTGCTGGAACTTGAGGACCTGAGATTTAGGAAAAAGTTGAATATGGTAGGACTTTATTCCCTTGTGCGTAGGAAAATGGGGGGAGGTTTGATAGAGGCAAACAAAATTATGAGGGTTATGGAGAGGATGAATATTTACAGGCATTTTCCCCTCAGGCTGGGTGAGACTAGAACGAGAGGTACAAGTTAAGGGTGGAAGATGAAATATCCAAGGGGAGTCTGAGGGGAACTTCTTCATACAGAGGGTGGTGCAAGTATGGAACGAGTTGCTAGAGGAGGTGGTAGATGCAACACTTAAGAGAAGTTTGGATAGATACATGGATGAGAGGGTTTGGAGGGATGTGGTCCAGGTATAGGTAGATGGGACCAGGCAGAAGATTGTGTCAGCAAGGACCAGATGGGCTGAAGGGTTTGTTTCTCTGCTGAAGTGCTCAATTACTCTATTACAGTTGTTATTTTCATTGCTAACATTGAAATTCCTGAATTAATACGGATAGATAAAGGAAGATCTTGACACGTCCAAGGCTTCTGCCTTCATGACATTCAACCCCACGGCCGGGTATCTGATTTCCATCCAGGAGCTCTGGTGAGACGCAGAAGAGCCATCAGGTCGGTTACAGGTATGAACAGGATACTTCTGCAAGAGACCGAGGAAGTGAGAGCGGACTGGCAGGGGGCCAGGACCAGTCCGCTCAGAATTAGGCAGCACTCCTTGTGGTTGGAGAGCTGACGCCAACAATAACATGGATATGTGTACAGTACACTTTCGAAAGTGAGAGACGAGGGGGAGCAGAAATGCTGGAAATTCCAGGTGCGAAGCTGGGAAAATTGCCTGAGGGGAACAGATAGTTGTCTACTTTACTGGAAAAAGGCTTGGGTCTAGTTCAGGTGACGTGTGGGCCTCCCAGTGAAGTGTGAATCAAATTGGGGGGTTAAAGTCATTCTCTATCCCATCGTTCTCAAGCTGGTAAGAGCCATAGAATGATACAGTATCTAGTCCGTGCTGACCAAGGTACCCACCTAAGCTAGTCCTATTTACCCAGTGCTTGGCCTGTATTTTTCTAAACCGTTCCTATCTATATAATTACCTAAATGCTACAATTGAACCAGCTGCAACTACTCTTGCCAGCAGCTTGTTACATATATGCCACACTATCTATGTGAAGAAATTGCCCTTTTTAATCCTTCCTCTCTCACTTTAAACGCAAGCTCTCCATTTCCTGGTCCCCTTCCTCTTGGAAAAAGAATATGTTAATTCACCCCTCATAATTTCATAAGATCACTCCTCAGTCTCTATGCTCCAAGGAATAAAGCCCTACAGAGCTAACTTCTTCTTATAACTTAGTCCCTTGAGTCTAGATAATATCCTCGTAGATCTTCTCTGTGCTTTTTCCAGCATACTGACATCTTTCCTACTGGCAGGGTGACCAAAACTGAATGTAATATTCCATATTTGGCCTCACTAACATCTTGTACAGCTGCAACCTAACATCCCAACTTTTATTCCCAATGTTCTGACTGATGAAGGCTTGAATGCCAAAAGCCTTCTTCACCACTGTCTATCTGCGGCTGCACTTTCAATCCTACCGTAGTCCAACCACACAGACGCTATTACTAAGAAAGTGCCTCTACTTCCTGGGGAGGATAAAATAGTTATGACATGTCCCCTTAGATCTTCACCCATTTTTATTGATGCACCAAAGAGAGCTTTCTATCCGGATGCACCATAGCTCGGGACGGCAACAACTCTGCCCATGACCGGAGGAGTTGTGAACACAGTTCAGCACATCACAGAAACCAGCCTCCTCTCCATGGACTGTCTACACTTACCACTGCCTCAAGAAAGCAGCCAAACATAATCAGAGAACCCACCCACCCCCTCCTTTATCATTGGGCAAAAGACACAGAAGCCTGAAAGCACCTATCACCAGGCTCAAGTACGGCTACTGTTATAAGACTATTGAACAGTCTGCTAAATGGACTCTGGATTTCACAGTCTATCTCATGATGGCCTTGCACCTTATTATCTGTCTGCGTTGCACTTTCTCTGTAAATGTTATATTTTATTCTGCATTCAGTTATTGTTTTCCTTTGAACTACCTCAACGTACTATGTAAAGAAATGATCTGTATGGATGGCATGGACAACAAGTTCTTTCACTGTACCTCCGTACATGTGACAATAATAAATCAATTCATCAAATTAATACTCTGCTTTTTGTTCTTCTGGTTGGCTTCTTCTCGGGGTGGAGGATCACTTGGCAGAGACACAGACGCTGGAATCTGGAGCAACAAACAAAATGACGGAGGAACTCAGCGGGTCAGGCACCATCTGTGGAGGGAGACGGACAGAGGAGGTTTTGGGCGAGACCCTTCCCCTGGATCACTAGTGCAAATGAAAGGTCTCGATCCAAAACATCCATCCACCAATACTGCCTGAGCTTGACTTGACTTCCAGTCCTGCGGCGTCTGAGATTACAGATGAGACCAATGTGGGGACTACAGAATCGCCCGCTAGGGATGTCCAATTTGAGCAGTCTATGATATTTTGAGCTTCTTTTGCCATTTACACTGGGCTCCTGACAGCGAGCTTGGGAGTCTCAATGCCATCCTGAATTCCCCCCCTCACTGTGAGTGGCCCCGGCATTCCCATGAGCAAACTTGAAGTTTTTCAGCTGTGATCCAGTAATCTGTGTCCTTGACAGGATTTGGAAAATCACATTTGTTTCCAGTGTGTGGTGCTGGAGCAAATGAGCACTGTGGTCGCTACATGGAAACAAGATCTTCAGCCCAACATCTCTATGCCAGTTAAGGTGCCCATCAACCTGGCCCCATTTGACCTGGGTAGAGTGGATGTGGAAATTCACAGGAATGATCTTGGGAATGAAAGCTTAATATATGAGGAACATTTGATATCTCTGAGACTACACTAAATAGAATTCATAAGGATAATGGGGAATCTCACAAAGCTCCCTGATACTAAAAGGTTTGGATAAAGTGGACGTGGCAAGGATGTTTCAGAGTTAAGATTAGCTTTATCTGTCACACGTACATTGATCCATACAGTTCATCCCTTTTAAATCTCAGACATGGTCTCAGCTAAAAGATGGCACATTAATGCGCATGATGAGGGTGAGCCAGGAATTGTGCACTGAGGCTCCTGAGTGGGACTTGAACCTACAACCTTCAGGTGACGAGTGGCCACCTACTGAGCTGTGGCCAATACTGCTGAGTAACCACTGTTCTCCGCCACACTTCGTTTGCGTAAGTCGAGAAGCATGAATGGCCATCTTTTTACAATGAAGGTATGAGTCATTTTTTGGGAATAAAATACTCACTCGCTTCTTCAGGACTGAAAATGTGGAGCAGCAGCTGCTACAGTTTCCTGAAATGAGAGGAGGGTGGGCAGTCGTTAGTGAAGAAAAGTGCAGCAAAAACATAAATCAGAAAGCACAGCTATTAAAACAAAGCTTCTTCCACCCGAACTCCGCATTCCTTCGTTGTTATTACAGTCCTGATTACCGCAGTGCGCTCTGGAACAATCATTAAATATTAATTCACTGGAAATGCAGTTCGACACACTCAGTTGCTTGCAGAATTCCTCCGAACAGAAGATCATTGCTAAACCATTTCAATTAAACATCACACAGTTACTTTTGACAAGGAAATTCAGAGAAAAATAACCGGGGCTTTCTCCAGCTATGATAAGTATTGCAGGGGAAAGACAGATGAGGGGTGGTTAGAATTGTGGCTTTCAAGAGATCGTGTATCTTGGTAGTGATTTATGATGAGCCAATAAATGCTTTCAGTATCTTAACATTCTTCCTAGCAGAGTTTTTGTTTAGATCCCTCAATTCTCATGTCAACTCAGAAGCCATGTTACAGAATCACATGTACACAGAAACATACACTCAATGGCCATTTTATCATGTACCACCTGTACCTATTAAAATGCCCAACGAGTGTATTTTCATAGTCTTCTGCTCCTGTAGCCTATTCGATGTGCCGTGCATTCAGAGATGCTCTTCTGCACACCACTGTTATAACGTGTCGTTATTTAAGCTTGAGCCAGTCTGGCCATTCTCCTCTCACCTCTCTCATTAGCAAGGTGTTTTTGCCCACAGAACTGGTGCTCACTGGATGTTTCTTTTGTTTGTCACACCATTCGCTGTAAACCTGGAGACCGTTAGGTGTGAAAATCCCAGGAGATCAGCAGTTTACGAGGTACTCAAACTGCCCCGTCTGGCAACAACTATCATTCCACAGTCAAAGTCACTCAGATCACATTTCTTCCCCATTCTGATATTTAGTCTGAACAACAACTGAACCTCCAGACCAAGTCTCTATCTTTCTATTTGTTGAATTGCTGCCACATGATTGGTTGATTAGATATTTGCATTATTGAAGAGTACAGGTGTAACTAATAAAGTGGCCACTTAAATGAGTCATTTGTGTTAAGAACCAACAAAGACAGAGGATGAGCTGGGAGCAAGTATTGCCACACATTCTGGTGTCAACATGGCATGGCCACAATGCTTGGCAGAACAACATAGAACATAACAAAACAACAAAAGCAGAATTTGACATGAATCCAGATAAAAATGATGATAATCAAAACAAGAAACTGCTCGATATCCGAAATAACTGCAGAAAATGTTGGAAACACACAACAGACCAGGCAGTGATTGTGGAGAGAAAAACAGGCAATGTTTCAGAATGAAGACCCCTTGTCCGTTGGCTGTCAATCTGTAATGTTAACTTTCTTCTCCACATAAAATGGGATTAGGGCAGAAAACCAAAGACCTAGGTCTAATAAAGTGAACAAGGTGAAATGGAGAGAGATAACTGGATGAACTCAGGGCCCAGGCAACTGACTGGAAAGCCACCAAGAAGGAAATGATTGAAATTTGAAGAGACCAGAAATGGAAGAGAGTAGAGATCTTGTGAGGAACTGAGCTGTATGGGATCATGGGACTGCACACGTGACATCTGGAGTAACCGCAAGGTGGAGCCAGCCATGAAACAGAGGCTCTACCAGCTGAGCTACAAGAGATTCTGCAGATGCTGGAAGTCTTGAGCAACGCACATAGAGTCCTAGAGGAACCCAGCAGCCAAGCAACACCAGGCAGGGATGGTCAGCTGAAACTCGATCCTGAATCCTGTAGTCCTTTTGGGTGTTAGAGGATGGGTGTGAGTGAGGAAAAGGTCATGTTTTGGCATTGTTGTTTTGTTGCTTGCTGTGGTCTGTGTTGATCTACTACATTAGTGCCAGAATATGTGGTGACATCTGTAGGCTGCCCTCATACTCAGGCGTGTTGCTTGTTAATGCAGATGATGTATTTCACCACATGCTTTAATGTAGATGTGATAAATAAATTTGAATTTGAATCTGAATGAATGGTTCCTGGCCTGAACCATAACAGTTAGTTTCCCTCCACAGATGCTGCCTGACCTGCTGAGTTCTTCCAGCATGTTTGTGCATGTAGCTCCACCAGCTGTATCTCAGTGTCGGTGATGCCATGGACCACAATTACATTTGAAAAAAATGGATCATTTCACCCTAACTGGACTCCATTCTAATATCAGAGGAAATCTGCAGATGCTGGAAATTCAAGCAACACACACAAAATGCTGGTAGAACACAGCAGGCCAGGCAGCATCTATAAGGAGAAGCACTGTTGACGAAGGGTCTCGGCCCGAAACGTCAACAGTGCTTCTCCTTATAGATGCTGCCTGGCCTGCTGCGTTCCACTAGCATTTTGTGTGTGTTGTTTCCATTCTAATATGTTTACCTGCCCCAAAAACTGATGGAGAGTCTTATATGGAGCTTTGGCTTGGAATTTCCGTAATCAACAACACAAGCGATTCTGCAGATGCTAAATATCCAGAGTAATGCACACAAAATTCTAGAGGAACTCAGCGGGTCAGGCAGCATCTATGGAAAGGAATATGGTTGATGATTTGGGCTGAGACTCTGGTTCCTCCAGCACTTTATGTGTGTTCCTTAATCAATTTCTTCAACTAAACAAACCACTAAGCATAACTCGGCAAAAGACTGAAAAATTAACAGTAAAATGTACTGCATTTTTCCTCTCATTGATTTGTAGAACATTTTCACACTGAATGCAAAGGAAATCCTGCCAAACACCCACCTTACAAACATCTCCGCACATTTAGTTAATGCTGTGGCAATGAAACTATTCAGAAAGAGAGATTACCCTTGTCAAACAGTTATTGACCACAAGTGACCTAAACATTTTAAATCGAATTAGAACTAAAAATAGTAAAACTGTCCTGCCCACTGCTCCATTCCTTTTCACCCACTATTACGCATCGTTTCACTCCTTCCCAAAAGAAAACATTAGAAGTTAGCTTTTAAAACCACAGAAATCTCACCACTGTTCTCTCCTGTCTCCTTCTTCATCACAGTTCAGTCCATCACAGGGAAAACCCAACTCTTGAGCACACTTCCAAGAAGTGGTGCCACCAGAAAACAGCATCCATCAACAAGGACCCCCACCATCCAAGCATGCTCTCCTCTCACTGCTGCCACTGGGAAACAGGTACAGGAGCCTTAAGTCCCACACCACCAGGTTCAAGGATAACTACCCTCCAACCAACAGGCTCCTGAATAGGCATGGGTAACTTCACTCACCTCAACTCTAAACTGATACTTCAACCTATAAACTCACTTTCAAGGATTCTATAACAATTACAGCACGGAAACAGGCCATCTAGGCCCTTCGAGTCCACGCCGAACTCTTCTCTCACCTAGTCCCACCGACCTGCACTCAGCCCATAACCCTCCATTCCTTTCTTGTCCATATACCTATCCAATTTTTTTTAAATGACAAAATCGAACCTGCCTCTACCACTTCTACTGGAAGCTCGTTCCACACAGCTACCACTCTCTGAGTATTCTATTATTTATTAATTATCGCTTTTTTTGTATTTTCACAATTTGTCTTTTGCACACTGGTTGTTTTTTTAGTTTTTGTGTATAGTTTTTCATTTATTCTATTGTACTTAGAATGCCTATTAGAAAGTGACATATATGTACTCTGATATAAAGTTACTTTGAACTTTACCCATTTTAGACAAAAGGTGGTAAAGAAAGTGCATGACATGCTTGCCTTCACTGGTCGGGACATTGAGTAGAGGAGTCAGGAAGTTGTGCTTCAGTTATATAAAGCTTTAGTCAGACCGCACTTGGAGTATTGTGCGCAGTTCTGGTTTCCCCTTTTCAGGAAGGATGTGGAGACTGTGAATAGAACGCAGAGAACAGGGGCAGCATTATAGCACAGTGGTTAGCTGAACGCTTTGCGGCGCCAACAATCGGGGTTCCGTTCCCGCCGCTGCCTGTAAGGAGTTTATATATTCTCCCTGTGACCGACCGCGTGGGTTTCCCCTCACACTCCAAATGTACGGTTAGGGTTACTCATTTGTTGGCACCAGAAGCTTGGTGACACTTGAGGCCTCCAGCACAATCTCGGACAGTGTTAGCTTTGGTTAAAACTATATGCTTCATTGTATATTTCAATGTTTTGATGTACATGTGGCAAATAGAGCTAGTCTTTCACTTTAAAAAAAAGGATGCTGCCTGGATTAGAGGGTATGACCTACAAGGAAAGGATAGCCAACTTGGGTTGTGCTCCCTAGAGTGATGGAAGCTGAGGGGAGATTTTTAAGATTACAAGAGGCATAGATAGCATAAACAGTCAGAACCCTTTCCCCCAGGGTAGAAATTTCAAGTACTAGAGGACATGCTTTTAGGTTATGGGGACATTTAAAGGTGATGTGACGCAGACAGTGCTTGGTGCCTGGAATGGGTTACTGGGGGGTAGAGATGGAAGCAGACAGTTTGGCAGAGTTTAAGAGATGGGACATGGGTATGAAGGGATGGTAGAATATGGGTGGCATAGAGGAGGGGGATGTTAGTGTAACTTGGCAACAAGACCGGCACAGATATTGTGGGCCCAATTGCCTTTCCATTGCTGTACTATGTCCCATGTTTGATGGAAATATTTTCAAGTGCTCTTGGAGCTAAACAAAATCTTACAACTCACAACCTCAAGCGGTCTCACTGTCAGAGATGGTACAGCACTGACTTCACATCCCGAGTACTTGCACTCTTCTCCAATGTTGACTGTAAGATGCGTATTGGCCCAGAAAACTAAGATAAAACATTCACCCCACCAATTTCCCTCTAAAGAGGTCAAGCAAGGAGGAAGGATGCTGGTAATTGGTTTATTATTTTCATATGCAACGAGATATAGTAGGAAGCTCTTTTTTTGTGTGCTATTCAGACAGTCCATACACAAGTACATCAACGTAAATTCCCAGTCATTTTTATGCCATGGACCCCTACCATGGACCCTAGGGTGGGAACCCCTGTGGTAGAACTTAGAACATTACAGCACAGTACAAACCCTTCAGCCCAAAATGTGTGCCAACCTTTTAACCTACTCTAAGTTCAATCTAACCCTTCCTCCTACATAGTCCTCCATTTTTCTATCATCCATATGCCTGTCTAAAAGTTTCTTAAATGACCCTGTGTATCTGCCTCTACCACCACTCCTGGAAGCATATTCCATGCACCCAACACTCTCTGTGTAAAAACCTAGCTATGATATCCCCTCTATACTTCCTCCACTCGTGTTAAAATTAGGCACCCTTGTATTAGCTATTTCCGCCATCCGAAAAAGTCTTTGGCTGTCCACTCTAATCAATGCCTCTTATCATCTTGCACATCTCTATCAAATCATGTCTCATCCTCCTTCAGTCCGGAGAGAAAAGCTTTAGCTCACTCAACCTATCCAGTCAAGACAAAGAAAGGCAGGATGCAGAATGTAGTGGTGCAGTTACAGAGAAAGTGCAGTGCAGATTGATAAATACGATGCAAGGGCCACCACAAGGTAGATTGGGAGGTCAAGCATTCATTTTTAGCATAAGAGAGGTCAGTTCAAGAGTCTTGTGGCAGCGGGGTAGAATCTTGAGCAAGAGACACAAAGTGCTGCAGGAACTCAGCAGGTCAGGCAGCATCTATGGAGGGAAATAAACAATCAACATTTTCGCTGAGACCCTTCATCATGACTGGAAAGGAAGGGGGAAGAAGCCAGAATAAGGGGGAAAGGACAGAAGCTGTCCTTGAGCCTGGTGGAACACACTCTCAGGATTTTGTATCTTCTGCCCGACAGGAGAGGAGAGAAGACAGAATCAATGGGTATACCCAACTATGGCATGCCTCATTATGGTGCTGAGGCATGCATTTACTCAGCCATGTCCTCTAAAATGAGCCCTAAGCTGTCAATCTCCTCCCCCACAGGGCAGAGTTCACCCACTAAGGCAGAGCAGATAATACTCACTAAATTAGTCACACCAACCCATGGCTACATTATCTCCTGGGCTGGCCAGGGCACGTAGTAGTTAAATTACCAGATTGGATTAGCAATGCAGAATCCTGAGTCCGAAGCTTGCCATGGATGCAGTGGGATTTGAAAAATAAACCTAGTCTTTAGTAATAATGACCATGAAACCACTGGATTGTCATTAAAAAACCATATGGCTTTCTGATGTCCTGCAATCTTTCACCAGTCTGGCCCATAAGTAACACCAGACGCACAGTATTGTGGTGGACTGGGAAGCCACTCCGTTTAGAGGGAGTTGGGAATGGACAATTAACACTCGCAGTACAACGATGTTGCACCCTACAAAATGAGGTTAAATTGCCTCAGGAGAATGACTGGAGGGTCTCATCCACATGAAAAAGATCATTTTTGATTGACCTGAAGGTCACTCATTACTTTCAACATCAATCTGCATTTACTGCAACACTGCAAAGCTTTCATAAAAGCGGATAACAAGAACTGAAGGGCTTGGCTGTGCACTAAATAAGGAGACAGGTCTTAAAGAGAGAGGTGTGGAGAGTTCAAAGAAGCAATTAGGGTACAGATGGTGCTCAGGATGTGGAAACAAGGTGGGTAGAATCAGATAAAATCTGAGGCCAGTCTGAGATACCCAAGTGAGAGCCAGCTTGGGTTACTGAGACATGTATATCACTTACAGATGAAAGGCATATAAAGGGGAGATTGTCTTTTCTGTAGGGTAGGAGTATAAAGAGACTTTAGGTTTCAGGTGAGGAGGAGTTTTAAAGGGGATCTGAGAGTGGTTACACAGAGAGTGGGCACACTGCCAAAGGAGGAAGTAATGTAAACAATTATGTAATCACTATGTTTAACAGGCACTTTAATATGCAAGGCACATACGATAATGGATATCCTAATGCGGGCAAATGGGATTAGGGTGGAGGCGCATGGACACTGCAGCCCTGCTTCCATGCTGGGTAACTCTGTGAGATTCTTCATGCCTTTTTACTGTTGCATTCCTCTCCGAATCTTAGTGAGATTTGTTTCCAGTCAAAGCCCATTGATGAGCAGTGAGTAATTACACCTTCGTCAATGAAGCATCTCCTCAGGTCAGAACCACCAGCACTGAAGGTGAGTATCTGCTGCTACAGCTTATAATTCTTTATTATTTATTCACTGACTTAGAGATACAGCTCAGTGACAGAACGTTCTGACTCAGTAAGCCTGCGCTGCTCAATTATACCCCCGTGATCAATTAACCTGCTGGCCCATCCATTTCTGGGATGTGGGAGGAATCCCACGCGGTCACAGGGAGAACGTACAAGCTTCTTGCAGATAGCAGTGGGAGTTGAATCCGGGTCACTGTGCTAGCCACTACACTACTTACTGCCCGTTATGCCGCTGGCATTTAGGCAGCAATGAAGGACCTCCATCTCTGTTGCACACAGCTATAGGAAGATTCTTCATTGCTGGTTCCTTTTTTTGATGAGTCAGTGTTGTTAGCCCTGAGCTGAACCCCTGGATCTGGAAGACCGGTGTACCACTCTTAGTCTGGCCTCTACCCTTTGAACTGTTTGGTATGGGTGGCCCTAACAAGAGCCAAAGCACAAGGAGCTTAGAAAAACAGAGGGCTATGGGTAACCCTAGGTAATTTCTAAATTAAGTACATGTTCGGCACAGCACTGTGGGCCGAAGGGCATGTATTGTGCTGTAGGTTTTCTATGTTTCTAAGGCCCTGACTCCAGCCAACATAGATCTCCAAGTCATTGAGGCACGCGAGCCTCCGAACCCTACGTCAAGGCTGTGGTTGTCTTGGAGGAGCCCTACACTACCATGCCACCTAAATTCACAGGCACTTGGTGGAGATGCTGAGAATGAGCCCAAGACCTCATACTTGTAAAGCATGCATTCTCTCACTAAGCTACATCCCCATTCCACACATTCGACTTTCACCAACTTCAGCAGAGTCAAATCCTAATGGATCAACACACAATCTGCTGGAGAGGGGTGTAAGAGAATCGTTTTAGTCAAAACCCCGCATCAGAATTCCACTCAACCCCTCAAGTTCCTCCAGCAGATGGCTTGTTACTCTTGGGATTCCGGCATCTGGTGTCTCTGTTGTCTCCAGCTTCAGCAGGAACCCGGCATTTTGTCACAAGTTTCAACACCAGCGATCAGTGCTCCCTCATTAACTAGTTCCTGCATTGTTACACAGGAGTATCCTTCAACTGCACAAGTCCACCCACCGCTGGGGCTCGGGTAGACGCACTTTGCCATCAGCCATGACGTCCTCTCCTCTCGTTCATTTCCCAGAGAACAGTATCCTCATTTCTGAATCAGAGGTTGTGTGTCCAGGCCTTCGTTTCATTTTAAAAAATCTTTTGTATTAATTATTATTGAAGATTAACAAAAAATACATTAAGGTAATCAAGTCAATGTCATTATGTACAATGAAGAATTAAATTAGCAAATAACTGATTAACAAAGCCAAGCAATGTATCAATAATAAGAAAAATAAAATATTAAGAATTTTTTTTGAAAGAAAAAAAGAACCCCTACTAAGAAAAAAAACCTACTAACTTAAAAAAACTGGGGGAAAAAACCCATTTGGAGCACAACCCCGGAGCTATACATCATACAAGCTTCCATTGAAGAAAGACATCAATCCACCAACTCAAATCCATTTAAACAAAAATCGGAAGGAAACCATATTAATTAACTCAAATCAGATGATAGTAACGGGCAAATGAACCCCACCTTTTCTCAAAATCAAATCAAGGATCAAAAGTTCGACTTCTGATTTTCTCCAAACTGAGACATAGCATCACCTGAGAGAACCACTGTATCAAAGCAGGAGCAGAAGCATCTTTCCATTTCAACAAAATAGCCCTTCTGGCCAATAATGTAACGAATGAAATTACATGTTGAGAATTACCATGAATATATTGAGGGTTCAGGCCTTCCTATGTGACCTGTGCACAACAGCTGAGGGTAACCCTACACAGTTGGATGGTGCACTTCAGATGGAAAATTAAACTGCACTGGCTTGTCCATTCTGTCATTGCTTTGAGTGCCAGGGAAGTGATTGCCAGTGCAGTTCTGTCATTCAGCATCATCAAAACAGGTAATCTGGTCACTCATATTGTGGGTTCTTGCTATGTATATTCCTGACAAATGTCACTTCACTAAATACACCTTTAAGTATAGCGCTTAGGGGCATCCTCAAAGGGATGCAGAAACTGCTTTTGCTTTATGTTTTAAAAAAACATTAACAATCTTTTCATGCAACCCCCCCCCCCACCCCCAAAACACACAGATGCTTTGTGACCCAGTGAGTTTCTCCAGCAGAATGTGCGTTGCCTCATTTGGACTTGGTTCTGCTGAAGTTGGTGGAAGTCAAATGTATAACTGGGATGTAGCTTTTAAAACAAAAATCAGTGTATCCAAACAACTTTTAGTTGCCAGATGTCCCATTTCCTGCCTCCGAGGTCAGCTGGGAAAAGTTTCACCAGCAAGAGAAAATCTGCAGATGCTGGAAATGCAAGCAACACACTTCACCAATCAGGTCTCGGAGTACCAAAGAGATCCTCCAGCGCTGAATGGGTTAACAGTAGATTGCGGCTGTGTCAGTATCATATTCTTCCCTGCTGAATACTAGCTATCCCAAATGATAACTCAGAGGAGGAGAAATCTGCAGCAAATTGCTTTTCCAGATGTGACAGGATAGGTAACTTGTTTAGATTACAAAAGCTTTGTCTGTTTAATGTGACTCAGTTTAAGGTTCTCAACAACACTTTTGCTGAACAAGCAAAATGCACCGAGGTTACCAAAACACAGGTCAGCAAAGAGTTAGGTCACATCCCTGAGCGAAATGGCAAATGTGTTAAGCCCTCTTTCAGATGTTGAAACAATTCTTGCACATGGCAAAAGTTGACATTTGTCGATTCCAGCTTCATCAATTTCTTCCCCAACAAAAAAAAAAATTAAGAGAACTTCATTTGGTTGGAATTGCCTGGTAACAGTAAGACTAAATAAATGTCATAAGAAGAAACAACATGTGATGATGGACATAAACAGAAGCGATTCTGCAGATGCTGGAAATCCAAAGTAACGCATGCGAAATGCTGGAGGAATTCAGCAGGTCAGGCAGCAACTATGGAAAGGAATAAACAGTTGACGTTCAAGGCCAAGACTTGATGAAGGGAACCAACAAAGATCTCCAATGAAGATCCTGATTTTGGATCTTGGTCCAAAATGTCAACTGTTTATTCCTTTTGATGGGTGCTGTTTGCCTTCCCGAGTTCCTCCAGCATTTTGTGAGTGTTGATGGATTTGTCCCAGACATTTTAGGGAGGTTCTCAAAGTGAAAAGGTTCTAATCTCAAGATGCTTTTCAGTATTTGATACCTTTACCTAGTAATTGGTAGAGGAGGGAGACAGTCAGCAGCTCAGGTCAGATACGGGGGGGGGGGGGGGGTGGTCACAGGCAATACTGAAGTTAATAGTAGCTACTCAAGCAGTGGAAGTAGTTACTTCGTACTGAGGCAAGTATAAGATAGAATGGCTAGGCTGTCTGACTAGTGATCTAGTTGTAACCTTCAAAACCCAAGTGCGAAATTTGGTTCAAATGATTATATAATTTGGAATTTCAAAAAAATGAATACTAACCTCAGAAATAAAAACTCATTGCATTCATCAGTACTCATCTGTTTACCTGTCTGTGGAGACTGGAAGTGGATGGGGTCCAATTATCTGCCATTTCTAAGATATGATTACGAGAGGATACGGTGTACTCTGTGGAATGCGGTTCACTTGATAGTCGCTCAAGTCATGCAGATAAGGAGAACACAACACCCACCAAGCAGCTCTACATCATCAGTAAGAGTCATAGACTTGCAAGACCCACACTCAACAATGTTTCTTCCTGAGGTCATGAAGAAGGGTCTCAGCCCAAAACGTCGACTGCTTGTTCATTTTGACGGATGCTGACTGACCTGCTGAGTTCCTCCAGCATTTTGTGTGCATTGTTATGGATTTCCAGCACCTGCAGAAACTCTTGTGTTTAATGTTTCTTCCCGTCCGTCATCATATTTCTGAACAGTCGGTGAACCCTACCTTTCAGCTGCACTATTTTTAGTAATGTTATGTCTTTGCACTATACTGCTGCTGCAAAACAACAAATTTCACATCATACAAGACAGTGGTAACAATCCCGATTGTGATGTCATTGGGTGGGACTCCTTTCCTTGCAGCATTTACTGCTGACAAGTACCAGAGCAGCAGGGTCACGGTATCTGATGTAATATTAGGGGGCAATGGGGGAAACTGCTGCACGCTGGCAGTCCAGTGTAAACTCTCCACTTCTCAACACTCCCAGCTGGGCTTGAGGCAAAGTCTGCGCGTGGCGGTATTGTACGGACGAGGTGGCACTGAGAGAACAAGTCGGAAGAGCTGGCAATAGATTGGTGTTGAATCGATGCGGCACACAAAATGCTGGAGGATCACGGCAGATCAGGCAGCATCTATGGAGGGGAATAAATAATCAAAGCTTCAGGTCGAGACCTTCATCAGGACTAGAAAGGAAGGGGGGGGGGGCAGAAGCCAGAATAAAAAGGTGGGGGGAGGGATGGGGGAGGAGGATTTGTGAGAAGCTGAAAGATGATTGGTAGAAGTAGTAAAGGGCTGAAGAAGAACAGTGGACCATGAGAATAAGAAATGGAGGCAAGGAAACCAGAGGGAGGTGATGGGCAAGAGGGCAGCCTGTGGGGAATGGAGAAAGAGAGAAGGCGGGGAGGGGGTGGGAGAAAGTATCGGAAGTTAGAGAAATCAATGTTCATGCTCATGGCATCAGGTTGGAGGCTAGCCAGATGGAATACGAGGTTGCTCCTTCAACCTGACAGTGGCCTCATTGTGGCAGTAGAGGAGGCCATGGACCAACATGTCGGAATGGGAATGGGATGACAATTACAATAGAATCAATACACCCACCCGTAATTTACGGGTAATCCAAGCACAGTTTCTCAAAGTCAGGAATGTGTGGGCTCTGGTGGGAGGGCTTCATTCTTCAAGGCCATTTCTCCTGGAGGAGAATAAATGTGGCAACTTGAAAAACACTAGTCCCAACACAGTGGACTGACCAAGTGCTCTAGTCTTGAGATAGTTGTGGAAACGACAGCCTCCATCATAGTCCCTTTACACCGACAACGAAACAGCATTGGGGGGGACACAAGAGATTCCGCAGATTCAGCAGGTCAGGCAGCGTCTACGGAGAGGAATAAACAGTTGATGTTTTTGGTCTGCTATTTATTCCCCTCCATAGATCTGCCTGACCAGCTGAGTTTCTTCAACATTTTCTGAACATTAGGGGAAGGTGGAAGGTGAGAGTTTCTGATTTCTGAGGTACCCTGGTGCCTCTCATGTGGACAAGTTACAATACTGAAACAATGCAATGTAGGACCAGGACCAGCTTTACTTTACGTCACTTTACTGCACAGAGGCTCTGTGACCACGGTAAAGGACTCCTTGTTCAGAGAACCAGCGAATCATTGTCCTGACCTGGGGGAGATACAGGGGACATTTGGCAATGATTCTGTGGGGAGAGAGTGGTGGGTGGATGGGCCAGGGGAACGTGACCCTCTGTGCTTTTAAATTGCCGCTACAGACTAACCCTCTGCAGTCTAACCTGGTTTCAATCTAGACCACTTACACTGGATTATAAATCAAAAACTCTGTCAGATCAGAACCACTTGTTTTTAATATATCATATTAAATTTAATAGCAAATCCTCATGACACCAACCCTAAAATATTATAAAGCAGTAACGTTTTAAGCTCCTTGTCTCTGGTGAGCATTTAATTGTGCTCTATAGAGCTACAAAGACTGCGTCTGAACCTCTAAGTCCACACTTCCATTCATGTGCAGATCTATCGCTACCGGCCTTCAGAGGAGCGGCGCCACAGCCTCCCCAGTCAACAGTGCTCAACCCCACCCCCACCCCCACTATGGGTGGACAGAAAAGATTCCCTGCCACTATTTTGAAAGAGCACTGGATTCCTGCTCGATGTGCTCACCAATGCTTAAACCACAAGCAACACTTTTTTTTTAAAGCAGTCAGATTATCTGGTCATTATCCCTCTGTGATCTTGGTTTGCACAAACTAGCCACCACATTATATTTCAGCAGGGACTGTACTTTGAAAAAAATTAAGCGCTTTGTTGACCTTAGAGCACCTCAGCACAGATCCAGGTTGCCAAAGTCACAAGATAAATGGAAACAAGTTCATTCCCCACCCTCATCCTGATTCATCTCAACAGTGACTGACGCTGTATATTAGGGATTTATATAATCTTAAGAATGGTGCTTCCCAAAACCTGAGCTTTAGTGTTCTAGTGGGACTAGAGGGACTTGGCGGTTAAGGTAGAGAGAAGACAGGGAGGAGGAAAAAATCAAGGGAGAACATGGTGGGGAGAGAGGGTGGTGGGGGCAGAGAGAGGTGGGAGGAAATAAAGGGAGGGTGGAAGAGAGAGAGGAATGAGGGTAAAAAACATGTGAGCTTGAGGGGGAAGGCAGTGGGGGAAGTACAAGCAAATAATGTAAGGTCTGAAGGAAGTTCAGCTATCTAATAAGTTTTAAATCCACAATACAGAACTGATTACATGTATACCAAGCCTTCTTCCTATCCAGAGCAGCTGCGTTTTCCATCTCTGGCTGAACACTTTCCAACATGTTAATAAAACATTAGCAAGCACAAAATTATAAAACGCACATAAAAACGTTAACAAGCAAAACGTTTCGGCATTCCTTGGCTTCTCCTTGGATGGCCATTGTTTTGGGTTAGATCTCAGCCACTACTGCAATATAAAGAGTGATGTATGTCCAGCGCTAGGAAGGTGGAGTTGCAGGGAAGAAATGGTGGGGAACGCTCACAACTGCTGGTCCTTTTTGCTAAGACAAGATTAAGGTGGAAGGACACCTAAGGTTTGTCTGGGCTTTATCCACATCAAGCATGACGACAGTTTCTGGCCCACTGATATAAATCTATTCAATGGTCTCCTAGTACAATGAAATTAACCTCACATCTATGGAGGGGAATGGATAGTCACCCATTCATATCCCTCCACCAATGCTGTCTGACCTGCTGAGTACTCCACCATTTTGTATGTGTTACTCTTTTATTGGTTCCTTAAGTTTGTCATACCTGGGAGGGGCAATGGTGGGGATAAGCATCCATTAACTATTAAATGCTCCCAGTGGCATGCCTCTCAAATAGCCTGACAACCAAGTGCAGCTCTTGGCCTCACAGGAGAAGGGGCACAGGCAGGTTACCGTAGCCTTAAAACTAGTAGCTTCGGGCAGATGGGGCTCATCAGCCATGGTTGGCAGCTCATCTAGGAGAAGGAAAACTCCTAATTTTGAATCTCCACTGCCTTATGGCTGGAGTCCCTAAGGTTGCCCTACACTGAGTTCAACACTGACGAGTAACTTCTGAAACATCACTGGTGCCAAACTGTATCCTTCTCTGCCATTCCTTTGTAGTCATCAGCCACATGAAGAGGGGGAGCTTGCTGTATGGGCAATAGCTTGTTCTCCTTATCATACTGCCCTGGTTTGCATACAGGTGGTGCTGCACCAACAGAGTAGGTAGCTAAGATGCAAGATGCATGGTTGACCACAGCTTGGCATTCAATACTATCATCCCCTCACACCAATCAGTAAGCTTCAAGACCTAGACCTCAATACCACCTTGTATAACTGGACCTTCAATTTCCTCACTTGCAGACCCCAGTCAGTTTGGATTGGCAACAACATCTCCTCCACAATCTCCCTCAGTACAGGTGCACCACAAGGCTGTGTGCTTAGCTCCCTGCTCTACTCGCTTTACACTTATGACTGGGAGACTAATCACAGCTCCAATGCCATATTTAAGTTTATTTACGGCCCACTGTCATGGGCTAAATCAAAGGTAGTGATGAATCGGCATGTAAGACAGAGATTGAAAATCTGGCTGAGTGGTGCCACAACAACTTCTCACTCAATGTCAGCAAGACCAAGGAGTTGATTATTGACTGCGGGAGGAGAAAACTAAAGATCCATGAGCCAGTTCTCATTGGGGGATCAGAGGTGGAGAGGGTCAGCAATTTTAAATTCCTCGGTGTTATCATTTCAGAGAATTTCCCCTGGGTCTAGCACAAGGAAAGCATGGCAATGCCTCTACTTTCTTCGAAGACTGTGAAGATTCAGCATGTTATCTAAAACACTGACAAACTTCTATAGATGTGTGGTGGAGGGTAAATTGACTAGCTGCGTCACAGCCTGGTATGAAAACACCAATATCCTTGAATTGAAAAGCCTACAAAAAGTAGTGGATACAGTTCAGTCCATCACAGGTAAAGACCATCTACATGGAACACTGATGTAGGAGAGCTGTATTGATCATCAAGGACTCTCACTACTCTCTTCTCAGTGCTGGCATCAGGAAGGAGGTACAGGAACCTCAGGACCCACATCACCAAAAGACCATCAGATAGGTTCAGGAACAGTTTTTACCTCTCAACTATCAGGCTGTTGAACCAAAGGGGATAACTTCACTCATCACATCACTGAACTGAACTGTTCCCACAACCTATGGACTCACTTTCAAGTACTCTTCATCTCATGTTCTTCATATTTATTATCAAAGAGGCACACATCAGGATGCTCTTTATCAACTACAGTTCAACATTCAATATCATCATCCCCTCAAAACTAATCAATAAGCTCCAAGACCTTGGCCTCAATTCCTCCCTGTGCAATTAGATCCCCAATTTCCTCACTTGTAGACCCTAGTCAGTTTGGATTGGCAAAAACATCTCCACAATCTCCATCAGTACAGGTGCACCACAAGACTGTGTGCTTAGCCCCCGCTCTGCTCGCTTTCCACTTGTGACTCTGTGGCTAATCACAGCTCCAATGTCATATTCAAGTTTGCTGACAACACCACTGTCACAGGCTGAATCAAAGGTGGTGATGAATCAGCATATAGGAGGGAGATTGAAAATCTAGCTGAGTGTTGTCATAACTCAACCTCACTCATGTCAGCAAGACCAAGCAACCGATTATAGACTTCAGGAGAAGGAAACCACAGGTTCATAAGCCAGTTCTCACCAGAGGAGCAGAAGTGGAGAGGGCTAGCAACTCTAAATTCCTAGGTGTTACTATTTCAGCTGACCTGTCCTGGGTCAGCATGTAAGTGCAATTACAAAGAAAGCATGGCAGCACCTTTACTTTCTTAGGGTTTTGCAGAGATTCAGCATGACATCTGAAACTTTGACAAACTTTTATAGATGTGTACTGGAGAGTATATCACAGCCTGGTATGGAGCACCAATGGCTTTGAATGGAAAATCCTGCGAAAAGTAGTGGATTTGGCCCAGTTTATCGGACTTAAAGCCCTCTCAACCACCAAGCACATCTACATTTAATGGTTATGGGAAAGCATCATCCATTAGCAGGGATCCCCACCACCCAGGACATGCTCTCTTCCTACTGTTGCCATCAAGAAAAAGGTACAAGAGCCCTAGGATTTGCATCACCAGGTTCAGGAACAGCTCAATCATCATGCTCTTGAACAAAAGGGGATAACTTCACTCACTCCATCATTGAAATGTTCCCACAACCAATGGACTCACGTTCAAAGTCTCTTCATCTCATGTTCTCGATATTTATTGCCTATTTATTTGCATTTGCACTTGTACAGTTTGTTGTCTTTTGCACTCTAGTTGAACACTTTGGTTGGGCGGTCTTTTATTGATTCTGTTACAGGCGTCCCCGCTTTACTAAAGTTCACTTTACGCCGCTTCGCTTTTACGAAAGACCTACATTAGTACCTATTTTTGCTAACCGAAAAGAAATCCAAAGAGGATTTTCGCTTTTATGAAAAAAGGCACCCGCTTTAAACTTGTGTTTACCCTGAGAGAGACTACCATGACCGTGAAACCTTGTGCAGGCGTGCGTGTACGTGGCGATTTTTTTTTCTACAAATCGGTTTTTGGCTAAATCTTCCCGATTCTGGTAAGTGAAACTACACTCTACATACATTATTTCTACTTAATATAGAAAAAAGGCACCTGCTTTAAACTTGTGTTTACCCTGAGAGAGACTACCATGACTGTGAAACTTTGCGCAGGCAGGTGTGTGCGCATGCATGTACGTGCCTTTTTTTTTAGGTTTTATGTGCTATTTGGTATGACTTGGCAGGTTATTTTTTGGGTCTGGGAACGCTCAAAAATTTTTCTCATATAAATTAATGGTAATTGCTTCTTCACTTTACGCCATTCTGGCTTACAAAAGGTTTCATAGAAATGCTCTACTTTCAGATAGCGGGGGAAATCTGCATTACTATTCTATAGATTTGTTGAGTATGCACACAACAAAATGAATCTCAGGGTTGTATATGGTGACATGTATGAATGATAATAAAATTAACTTTGTTATTTCTTTTTGTATTTGCACGGTTTGTTGTCTTTTGCGCATTGGCTGTTTGTCAGTGCTGTTGGGTAAGGTGTCTTATTGACTCTATTGTGTTTCTTATATTTACTGTGAATGCCCACAAGAAAATGAATCTCAGGGTTTTATATGGTGACATGTATGTACTTTGATAATAAATTTACTTTGAACTTTGACCCCAACTAACAGAGGCCTCATTCACTCATTGGTTTTCATTATGATACCTTGACATACTGATGTAATGATTGATCTGTTTTGAACGGTATGCATGACAAATTCTTCACAGTGCCTTGGTACATTTGACAATAATAAACCAATGTGCCAATGTGTAACAAGCTTCAAACAGCAGTGCCTACAGCAGGGGGATTCAATGGCTTTAACCAGAACACGTTTTCCCCTCCGGTTAATTGGTGCTCGCCTGCACTGCGTTGCAAACTTGTCAAGTCACTGTGCGCTGAAAGCGCTCCACTGTAAACAGGAAACCAGCTGCAGCTGCCACTGGGGAGCCCTGGCATTTCGGCCTCAAACAAAGCAAGGGGCAGGTGATGAAATCATAATAATACTGCATTCTTTAAGTGTATGCCTTGAATTTTAAATGAAACTTAAAAGGAACAAGAGAAGCACGAGGAGCTAAGTCATGCAGATATCAGACAGTGAGGGCACAACACACGGCCATCTGCAACTTACCTTTGAACAAGTCTCTCTGTACCCTCTCCAAGGTCTTAGAAGGCTTTGAAAAGTGCCGTGGTCAGAATTCATTACAATATTCCAGCTGAGACCCAACCAGTGTTTAGCCAAAGTTCCTAGCTACTATTTTTAAGGACACAGATTGAACAGCTTGCTATGAGCTCCATCCCTAGTCTCCCCAAACAGATCCTTTACTCCCATTTAAGGAAGGTCAGTCAGCCCCTGGTGGGCAAAGGAAATGCTTCAAAGTTAACATCACAATTAGCCTGAAGAGATTCAACATCACATCTACAAAACTGGGAAGACATTGCACCTGGAGGAAATCTGTTTAAAAGGGAGCTGAGCTACATAACAGCGACCTCCGCTGTGCTGCATTAAACAAGTGGCAGCTGCAAAAGGAGAGAATGAACACCCAGAAGACCAGCCATTAACCACAGTCACCACTTACTCATGCCCGCACTGCACCAGAACATGCGGATCCCAAATTGGCCTCTACAGCCTCCCAAGGACCCACTGATAGATAGTCCCTTAAGAGAACATCTTACTCGACTTGAATGATCACAAGAACTGCATTTAGCAGCTTTGATGTCTCTGTGAGAATCAGATATGTTATCAATGACTTACAATGGCATGAGATTTGCAATCCCTTTAACTCTACAGTTCTCTTCACTCTTCTTGTCATAATTTGTTTACATTAAATTCCATCTGTCCCTTGCACCATTTTGCAGACTCCTGAGGATTGTTATCTTTCTCCTTCCTACGATGTTGATGAGTTTTGAATCCCTTTTAAAACGGATCAGAATCGGAATCAGCAGCAATACAGAGCGGTACATAAAAAATTATAAGTTGCAATAAGAATATAAAAATGCAGTGCGGAAGAAAACAAAATAGTGAGGTAGTTTGTGGGTTGATGGGTTGATGGACTATTCGGAAATATGATGGTGGAGGGGAAGAAGCTGTTTCCAAAACGCTGAGTGTGGGTGGTCAGGCTCCTAGACCTCCTCCCTGACGATAGTAATGAGAAGGGGGTATATCCTGGCTGGTAGGGGGCTTTCATGATGGATGCCGCCTACTTGAGGCATCACCTTTTGAAGATGTCCTTGATGTCGTGGAGGGTTAATGCCCATGATGGAGTTTAGTTTACATCTCTCTGCAGCTCATTCCGATCCCGTCCATTAGTCCCTCCATACCAGATGGTGACGCAACCACTCCGTATGCTGCCGAAATTTGCTAGTCTTTGTTGATATACCCTCCTAATGTGTGTCCTCCTGACTTCTCCTTCCTGAAGTCCACAAACAATTCTTTAGTCTCTCCCCTCCCCCACCTTTTAAATCTACTCATCTTTTTTTCTCCAGTCCTGTTGAAGGGTCTTGGCCCAAAACATCAGCTGTAATTCTTTCCATAGATGCTGTCTGGCCTCCAGCATTTTGTGTGTGTTGCTCGGATTTCCAGCATCTGCAGATTCTCTCTTTGTAATTCCTCAGTCTTACTGATGTTCAGTGCAAAGTTGCTGTAAACCTTGGAAACTTGGTAACTTTCTGTGCTGTAAGTTTCCATGCAGTGGTTCTACAAAGGCTCACAGACCAACCTCAAACAACATTACTTGCAACCACTCAATAATACAGAACTTACACTCAGTGGCCACTTTATTAGGTACAACTGCACACCTGCTCATTAATGCAACTCAATACATGTAAGTATGTAGACATGGTCAAAAGGTTAATTGTTGCTCAGACCAAGCTTCAGAACGGGGAAGAAATGTGATCTAAGTGACTTTGACCGCAGAATGATTGTTGATGCCAGACAGGGTGGTTTGAGTATCTCAGAAACTGACCTCTTGGGATTTTCATGCACAACAGCCTCTAGATTTTACAGAAAATGATACGAGAAACAAAAAACATGCATTAAGTGGCAGTTCTGTGGGCGATAACACCTTATTAATGAGAGGTCAGAAGAGAATGGCCAGACTGGTTCAAGCTGACAGGAAAGTGACAGTAACTCAAATGACATGTTGCAATGGTGTGCATAGAGCATCTCTGAAAGCACGAAACATCGAACCTTGAAGTGAATAGGCTACAGCAGCAGAAGACCATGAGCATACACTCAGTGGCCAGTTTATTAAGTACAAGAGGTGCCAAATAAAGTGCACAGAGTGTAAATTAAACACGAGGTTCCCACTCATGCCTTCTCGGGTATGAGAGGGGATGTGCTCCAGTCAGGAGGAGTGAGAATGTGGATCTCACTACCATTGGAAGTGACTGAGGCAGCTGGCACATTAGCATGGACGGATTTCCGCAAAGGCAAGTTTTATTAGGTACACCTGCTCATTAATGCAAATATCTAAACACACAAATACAACTGCCAATGCTGTGGATCAAACAATACATACACAACACTGGAAGAACTCAGCAGATCAGGCAGCATCCATGAGAAAAGAGTAGCCAACGTTTCGGGCCGAGACCCTTCATCCAAATATCTAATCAGCCAATCATGAGGCAGCAACTCAAAGTATATAAAAAAAAGCAAATAGATATGGGGGCATCATGGCTGCAGAGTGCTTTACAGATTGGGGCTTCAGAGTTTAATTCTGGCATCCTCTTTAAGGAATGTACACGTTTTCCCATGAACCGCATGGGCTTCCTCTGGGTGTTCTAGTTTCCTCTCACTGACCACACATGTACCAGGTAGTAGATTAATTGGTCATTGTAAATTGTCCCATGATTAGACTGGAGTTGAATTGGGGCTTCTGGTAGCATGGCTTAAAGGGCCAAAAGGACCTGTTCTGCACTGTATCTCTAAATAGATAAATACTGATGGAGTGAGAGCTATAGGAGACACGAGGATCATGGACCAGGTAACTGCAACCACCCCCCACCCCCTGTACTGTAAGTGAGGGGTAATTTAAAAATTTTGACAACCTTGAGGGAAGCTTCACGCCCTTTTGAGTCAAATTTACTGGGACTGAGAGCTGTAGTTTCCTCAACATTAGAGAAGCGCGGTAGCATAGCGATTATTGCCAGCGCTAAGATCAGGGTTCAATTCCTGCTGTTCTCTGTAAGGGGGTTTGTACGTTCTCCCCGTAACCACATGCTCTGGTTTCCTCCCACATTCCAAAGACGTACAGGTTAGGGTCTTCCCTTAAACCTATCCCCTTCAGTATTAAACTTCCTTACCCAGTAAAAATGACTGAACGTTCACCTAATCTGTGCCCCTCATAAATTTATAAACCTCCATAAGGTCACCTCTAATTCTCCTTAGATACAGCATTTATTTATTTATTGACATACATCACGGAGCAGGTCCCTCTGGCCCTGTGAGCCACGCCACCCCTCACTCCCCCAATTTAATCCAAGCCTCGTCAGGGAACAATTTACAATGACCAAGTAACCGGTACACCTTTCGACTGTGGGAGGAAACCGGAGCATGCAGAAGAAACCCGCATGATCATGGGGGGAACGTACAAGCTCCTTACACGCAGCAGCGGGAATTGAACCCGTGTTATGTGTACAGTAGGGAACAGTCCCACCCCATTCCAGAAGCCTAATTCTGGAGAGTGCTTGGGTGAATACTACAGCAAGTGTCTATAGAACTTTACGACGTGGGTTATTACAGAAGATGGACATTCTGGTTTTGTGATATCAGCACACAGAGAGTTGCATAACCTGGGGACTGCCAAATCAGGTGAAAAAAAATGTCAGCAAACCTTCCTCCCTGAATCAGTCACCAGCACCAGGGATAGCTTTTAAAATCCAAGATTTATTTAATTACTTGAATTTAACTGTGATGGAATTCAATCTTGCCTCCTGATCAATGGACAAGGTCTCTGCATACCAACAGCAAATAGCCACGAGAGGTTCCTTGGACCTCATACCTTTATTTCTCAGGGGATGTGTACATCTGAGGCCAGCACCCCCATTTGTTACCCATAGCAACCTGCCCAGCTGGTCCAATAACTTAAGCACTACAGACTGGTTAATAATCTGGGGGGCATGCCAATGTAGGAGTACACAGTAGCATGGTGATTTGTGCAATTGCTTTACAGCTCCAGTGATCACTGATCAGGGTTCAATTCCCACCGTTGTCTGCAGGGAATCTGCATGTTCTCCCCATGACTGCATGGGTTTCCTCACGGTATTCCTCTCTGATTCCAGAGATGGATAGGTTAGATTAATAAATTGAGGGCAAGCTGTGTTGACACCAAAATCATGATAACACTTGCAAAGTTCCCCCAGCATAATCCTCATTAATCTGATTTGATGCAAATGATGCATTTCACGGTATGTTTCAGTGTACAAGTGACAAATAAAGCTAATTTTCCCTTCTTCTTCTCACTGTACTACTGTACCCAAGGAGATGGTATGGCAGAGGGAATGAGGAAATATGCCAACTGGCAAGTAGAAAACACAAGAGATTCCGCAGATGCTGAAAATCAAGAGCAACACACAACAAAATGCTGGAGCAACTCAGCCTGTGTTTGCGGGCTTTTGACATTTTTCTGGGAGCTTGACCAAATCGCAATCAATTAGCAATGACAAATAAAAATGATACAGGGACAAGTGGAATGGCCGTTTTTGGAGTGGACCAGTGTTAGAGTGGCTTGGGCTTGCTTGGGCCAGGCAAGATTCTGCTAGGTTTATTCTTCTTTATTCTTCGTCTGTTAGTACATAGAGCAGTGAGAACGGCTCCAGGGGCTACGTTGTGTTCTTTATGTGAGAAATGGGAATTCTGGGAGAATTCCAGCCCCCCAGTAACCACATCTGCACCAGGTGCACCGAGCTGCAGCTTGATGATCTTTGGCTTATATGAAACGGAGGAGGTGCTAGATAGGATCTATGGGGAGGTAGTCACCACTAAGTTGCAGGAGGCAGGAACCTGGGTGACTGTCAGGAGAGAGAAAGGAAATGGGCAGACAGTAGAGAGTACCCTTTTGTGTCTTCAGGCATTTTGGAGAATTTGTTTGAATTAAACCCCTTTCAGAAAGGGCTTATATCAAAACTTTATAATATAATTATGAAGATACGTTCAGAGCCCCTTTATAAGACAAAAAATGATTGGGAAAGAGAGCTCAACATTATTATTCCTATTGAGAATTGGGATAAAATTCTTCAATTAGTTAATACATCATCTATATGTGCTAAACATTCATTAATACAGTTTAAGGTTGTACACAGGGCTCATATGTCCAAGGATAAATTGGCTCATTTTTATTCCTATATAAAATCCTATTTGTGATAGATGTCAATCTGAAATAGCGTCTCTAACTCATATGTTCTGGTCGTGTCCGCTTTTGAAAAAATATTGGAAAGATATTTTTGATATTATCTCTGCGGTATTGAACATTGATTTACAACCCCATCCTATTACCGCAATTTTTGGTTTACCAATGATGGACTCACTTCATTTATCTTCTTCCGCTTGTTGAATGATTGCATTTCTTACACTAATGGCTAGAAGATCTATTTTGTTGAATTGGAAGGAAATTAATCCTCCTACTATATTTCATTGGCTTTCTCAAACTATGTTATGTTTAAATTTAGAAAAAATTAGAAGTGGTGTATTTGACACTTCTACTAAATTTGAAAAGATATGGAGACCATTTATTCAATATTTTCATATGATGTAATAGGACCCTGTTCCAGGCCTATTTGATTTTCCAGTTTTGATTGTATATATGTCAAGAGGATCGGAGTTGACGACACTGATGATTTTGTATTTTTGTGAGATATTATAAACAGCCCCCTTTTTTTCTTTTTATTTTTTCTTTTTCTCTTTTTTTGTTTTTTTTCTCTTCTATTAGTTATTAGATTTTTAGATTAGTTTTTTGCATAATGATTTTTTCTTTTTTTTTCTTTTTTTCTTTTATATTATGATACACTTAGGTTTGCCTTGTCTATTTGTATATTGTATCATTTATGATGTGGGAATACTCATTTATACTGTAATCATTGCTCTTGTAATCTTTTATAGTTAGTTGAAATATGTATGTGTGTAATCTCATTATCTATGTATCAATTTTATTTTGTTGTTATTAATAATGATAATAAAAAGATGGAAAAAGAAACAGAGTACCCTTGTGGCCATTCCCTTCAATAATATATATTCCATTTTGGATACTGTTGGGTGAGTCAACCTACCAGGGGTTGCTGCAGTGACCAGGTCTCTAGCACTACGTCTGGAGCTGTGAAGGGAAAGACGAGCAGAGGACTGCAGTAGTGATTCCGTAGTTAGAGGGGTAGACACACAATTCTGTGGATGTGATAGAGACACCAGGATAGTTTGTTGCTACCAGGGTCAGGGACATTTTGAATCAGGTCCACAATATCCAAAAGGGGGAGGGTGAGCAGCCAGAAGTCTTGGTACATGTTGGCACCAATGACATAGGTAGGAAAAGGGAGGAGGTCCTGAAGAGAGAATTTAGGGAGTGAGGTAGAAAACTGAAAAACAGGACCTCCAGGGTAGTAATCTCTGGATTGCTGCCTGTGAGGGTAAGAATAGGAGCATTTAGCAGATGAATGCGTGGCTGAGGTACAGGTGCAGGGGGGAGGGTTTCAGATTTCTGTAACATTGGGATCTCTTCTGGAGAAGGTATGACCTGTACAAAAGGGATAGGTTACACCTGAACCTGAGGGGACTCATATCCTTGCGGGCAAGTTTGCTAGGAATATAGGGGAGGGTTTAAATTAATTTGGCAGGGCGATGTAAAAATGAGTGATTGGGGCAGCTGGTATACAAGAGGCAGTGTGTAGTGAGGTTGTCAGAAAGGACATGCAGATGATGGGGCACAACTGCAGTCAGTAGGATGAGTTGCCGTGCTACAGGGGGACAAAAATCGAAACGGGTGACAAATTGTACTGTTATATTGCACTGTCTCAGTATTTTATATTTGTATGCTGTCATAGTTAATTTTTATTTGCAGTTATTTTGTAAATAACACTATTCTTTGCATTTCTGGTTAGATGCTAACTGCATTTCATTGGCTTTGTATCTGTACTCGGCACAACGACAATAAAGTTGAATCTAATCTAATCCAGAACTGAAGGTGTTATACAGTACCTATAAAAAGTATTCACTCCCCACCCTGCAAGTTTTCATGTTTTATAACATTGAATCATAGTGGATATAATTTGGCTTGCTTGACACTATTCAACAGAAAAAGACTCTTTTGTGTTAAAGTGAAAACAGATCTCTACAAAAGTGATTGAAATTAATTACAAATATAAAACACAAAATAATTGATAGCATAACTCTTCACCCCCTTTAACATGACACACCAAATCATCACTGGTGCAGCCAGTTGGTTTTAGAAGTCACATAACTAGTTAAATGGAGATCACAAACAAGCGAAAATCTGCAGATGCTGGAAATCCAAGCAACACGCACAAAATGCTGGAGGAACTCAGCAGGCCAGGCAGCATCTACGGAAAAAAAGTACAGTCAACGTTTCGGACTAAGACCCTTCAGCGAGCCAGCCGAAGGGTTTCCGTACGAAATGTCGACTGTACGACTTTCGATAGACACTGCCTGGCCTGCTCAGTTCCTCCAGCATTTTGTGTGTGTTGAATTGAACTGAACTGACTTTATTTCATACCTGCTTCGCATACACAAGGAGTAAAAACTTTTATGTTATGTGCAATGTCTCATGTGCAATCATAGTAATTTATAATAAATAGAACAGTCAATGTAACATAGAAATATACTAAAATCAGCATGAGTTCATCAGTCTGATGGCCTGGTGGAAGAAGCTGTCCTGGAGCCTGTTGGTCCTGGTTTTTATGCTGTGGTACCATTTCCCGGATGGTAGCAGCTGGAATAGATTGTGGTTGGGGTGACTCAGGTCCCCAATGATCCTTCGGACCCTTTTTTCACATCTGTCTTTATAAATGTCCTGAATCATGAGAAATTCACAACTACAGATGCGCTGGGCTGTCCGCACCACTCTCTGCAGAATCCTGGAGGTTAATGGAATTACAGTTCCCATAATAGGCAGTGATGCAGCCAGTCAGGATGCTCTCAATTGTGCCGCTGTAGGAAGCTTTTAGGATTTGGGGGCCCATACCAAACTTCCTCAACCACCTGAGGTGGAAGAGGCGCTGTTGTGCCTTTCTGAAAACACAGCTGGTGTGTACAGACCACGTGAGGTCTTTTTTTTATTAAGTGCAATTGAGAATAATAGCCAGATCAGAAATGCTGATCAAGTCAACTAGTTTCCAAAGAGAGCTCTGATAGGCCAATCCGATGGTTCACTGCTGCTCGGCGATAGAACTTCGGTGATGTGGAGCCGAGGAACTTAAAGCTGTTTACCCTCTCAACCCCAGATCCATTGATGTCATTAGGGGTTAGCCCGTCTCCATTCCTCCTGTAATCGAAAACCAGCTCCTTTGCTTTTACAACATTAAGGGAGGGGTTGTTTTCTTGACACCACTATGTCAGAGAGATGACTTCTTCCCTGTAGGCCACCTCGTTATTGTTTGAGAGTTAGTGACGTCAGCAAATTGAATAAGCAGATTACAGCTGTGGGTGGCAACACAGTCATGGTTATACAGGGAGTAAAGGAGTGGACATAGTACACAGCCCTGAGGAGCTCCTGTGTTGAGAGTCAGAGGGTTGGAGGCGAGGGAACCCACTCTTACCACCTGCCGGTGATCTGACGGGAAGTCCAGGATCCAGCTGCACAAGGCAGGGTCAAGGCCGAGGTTTAAACTTCCTGTGTTACTTGTTAAATGGAGATCACCATGGGCAGTCAAGGTGTTTCAATTGACTGTAGTAAAAATCAGCTATATCTGGAAGGCCCAACTGCTGGTGAGTCAGTATCCTGGCAAAAACTACACCCTGAAGACAAAAGAACACTCAAAGCAACTCTGCAAAAAGGTTATTGAAAAGCACAGGTCAGGAGATGGATACAAGAAAATTTCCAAGTCACTGAATGTCCCCTGGAGTAGAATTAAGTCAATCATCAAGAAATGGAAAGAATATGGCACAGCTGTAAATCTGCCCAGCACAGGCCGTCCTCACAGACTCCATGACCATGCAAGAAGGGGACTAGTGAGGGAGGCCACCAAGAGGTCTATGACGACTTTGGAGGAGTTACAAGCTTCAGTGGTTGAGATGGGAGAGACTGCATATACAATTATTGCCCGGGTACTTCACTAGTCCCAGCTTAATGGGAAAGTGGCAAGGACAAAGCCACTGTTTTTAAAATAAACTCGAACAAAATCTTGGCTAGAGTTTGCCAGAAGGCATGTGGGAGACTCTGAAATCAACTGGAAGAAGGTTCTATGGTCTGATGAAACCAAAATCGAGCTTTTTAGTCATCAGATTAAATGGTATGTTTGGTGCAAACCAAACACCGCACATCATCACAAGCACATCATCCTTACGGTGAAACATGGTGGTGGCTGCATCAGGCTGTGGGGATGCTTCACTGCAACAGGCCCTGGAAGGCTTGTGAAGGTAGGGGGTAAAGTGAATGCAGCAAGATACAGGGAAGTCCTGCAAGAAAACCTGATGTAGCCTGCAAGAGAGCTACGACTTGGGAGAAGATTTATTTTCCAGCAAGACAATGACCCCAAGCATAAAGCCAAAGCTACACAGGAATGGCTAAAAACCAACAGTTAATGTCCTGAACTGGCTAAGTCAGAGTCCAGACCTCAATCTACTTGAAAATTTGTGGATGGACTTGAAAAGGACTGTTCACTCATGATCCTCATGCAATCTGACAGAGCTTGAGCAGTTTTGTAAAGAAGAATGGAGAAAACATGCAAAGCTCTTTGGAGACCTATGCACACAGACTCAAGGCTGTAATTGCTGCTAAAGGCACATCTACTAAATACTGACTTGAAGGGAGTGAATACTTATGCAATCAATTATTTTGTGTTTTATATTTGTAATTAATTTAGGTAACTTAGTAGAGATCTATTTTCACTTTGACACGAAAGAGTCTTTTTCTGTTGATCAGTGTAAAAAAAAAGCCAAATTAAATTCACTGTGATTCAATGTAGTAAAACAATAAAACATGAAAACTTCCAAGGTGGGGTGAAAACTTTTTATACGCACTGTATTTGAATGCACTCAGCATTTGGAATAAGGTAGATGATTTAGTACCAGAGTTAGAGATTTACAGGTGTGACACTGTGGGCATCGCTGAGCCCTGGCTGAAAGAAGATTACATTTGGGAGCTTAACATCCAAGGATGCACATTGTTTCGAAAGGACAGGCAGGTAGGCAGAGGGGTTGGTTTGGCTCATATCCTCAGAAAGAAGTGACAAAGGATGAGAAGATAGTTGTGGGTAGAGCTAAAAAGAAGCTGCAAGGGTAAAAAGACTCTTATAGGAGTTATATACAGGCCTCCAAACAGTAGCCAGGATGTGGGATACAATTTACAGCGGGAGGTAAAAAAAGCATGTCACGAGAGCAATGTTACAATAGTCTTGGGGGATTTCAATATGAGGGTAGTTAAGGTTGGTGTTGATTTTGGATCCCATGAACGAGAATTTATAGATGGCTTTTTAAGAACAGTTTGTGGTTGAGCCCACTAAGAGATCAGCTATTCTGGATCGAGTATTGTGTAATGAACTGGATTTGATTAGGGAGCTTAAGATAAAGGAATTATTAGGGACAAGAGATCATAATGATAGAACAAAAAATATAATGAGGCAAAAGATAGAATATGAAGGGAAGCTAGTCAATAATATTAAAGAAGATACCAATTTTTTTTCAGATATATAAAGAATAACAGTATTGGAATGCTGAAGAGATAGTAAAACGGGACAAGGAAATGGAGCAAGAACTGAATAAGTATTTTGCTTCAGTCTTCACTGTGGAAAACACTGTGCGCTAGAGGTTCGAAAGCATCAGGGGGAAGAAGTGAATGCAGTTGCTATCATTAAGGGGAAGGTGCCTGGGAAGCTGAAAAGTCTGAAGGGAGATAAGTCAGGTAGCACCACGTTAGAGATTGGCAGGTATGATGCTGTGGGCATCACAGAGTCATGGCTGCAGGAATCCAGAGATTCTGGTATGGTTCCCAAGGACTGGAAAATCGCAAACGTCACTCTATCCTTCAAGGAGGGAGGGAGGAAACTATAGGCCAGTTAGTCTGCCCTCAGAGGTTGGGAAGATGTTGGAGTCCATTGTTAAGGATGTAGTTTCTGGGTACTTGGACTTTCATGATAAAATAGGCCAAAGTCAGCAAGATTTCCTTAAGGGAAAATCTTGCCTGACAAAACTGTTGGAATTCTTTGAAGAAATAATAAGCAGGATAGAATTGAATTGAAATGACTTTATTACTAGCATCCTTCATATACATGAGGAGTAAAAATCTTTACGTTACGGCTCCGTTCAAATGTGCAATGTGTAATTATAGTAATTTATAATAAATTCATGTACAACAGGATAGTCAATATAACATAGAAATATAGTTTTGTCAGCATAAATTAAACAGACTGATGGCCTGGTGGAAGAAGCCTGTTGGTCCTGGCTTTTATGCCAGAGGACAAAGAAGTATTTGTTGATGTTGTGAACTTGTTCAGAAGGCCTTTGACAAAGTGCTTAACAAGGTAAGAACCCACAGTATTACAGAAAACATACTAGCATGGATATAACATTGGCTGATCGGCAGTAGGCAAAGAGAGGGAATAAATTGAGCCTTTTCTGGTTGGCTGGCAGTGACTAATGGTGTTCTATTTTGGAACCGCTTCTTACGTTATTTGTTAATGATTTGGCTTTGAGGGGAAATTTGCAGATGATACGAAGATAGATGGATGGGCAGATGGTTTTGAGGAATCAGGGAGGCTACAGAAGGATTTGGACAGATTAGGAGAATAAGCAATATGGCAGATGGAATATACTGTTGGGAAGTATATAGTCATGGACTATGGTATAAGAAATAAAAGTATAGACTTTTTTCCAAACGAGGAGAAAATTCAAAAATCTGAGGTGCAAAAGGACTTGGGAGTCCTCATGCAGGATTTTCTAAAGATTAACATGCAGGTTGATTCAGTGATGAGGAAGGCAAATACAATGTTAGCATTCATTTCAAGAGGACTAGAATATAAAAGCAAGGATGTAATGCTGAGGCTTTATAAGGCACTGTGAGATTATTGTGAGCAGTTTGGGGTTCCTTATCTAAGAAAGGATGTAGTGACATTGGAGAAGGTTCAAAGGAGGTTCACAGAAACGATTCTGGGAATGAAAGGCTTATCCTATGAGGAGTGTTTGATGACTCTGGACCTGTATTTGTTTCAAACTTAGAGGAATGAGGGGGCAACTCAAAGAAACCGATCAAATCTTGAAAGGCATCACTAGAGTAGAGCTGGAGAGGCTGTTTCCCATACTGGGGGAAGGTACAACCTCAGAATAGAGGCACGTTCATTTTGAACAGAGATCGAGGAGAAATTTCTTTAGCTACAGGGTGGTGAATCTGTGGATTTTGCTGCCGCAGATGGCTGTGGAGGCCAGGTCTGGGTGTATTTAAGGTGGAGGTTGATAGGTTCTTGATTAGTTAAGACTTGAAAGGTATGGCAGAGCAGTCTCAATGAGCCGAACAGTCTCATTCTGTACTGATGAATTACGGTTTTATGCTCAGGCAGCATCTATCTCAAGGAATACACAAGATGCATTTTTGGCTAAGATCCCTCATCAGGACTTGGGGGAGAGTTAGATTGCAGATGAGGAGGGGGCTTGGGAAGATACTGAGAGAGTGCGAAAGCAGTTAAGAAAGCCAAGGGGCCCTTGAGTGAGGGAGGGTGGAACCTGGGGCCTAATGTTTCAAGGGACCAACAACAACCATGAGTCAAGGAAATATTCCAGTGATTAGGACAGCAAAGAGGTGGTTGTGGGAGGATTTGAATAAATACATCATGGTTGTCAATGACTTTATAAAAACACTTTCCACAAAATCATTCAGTCTTCCCCAACCAGAAGCCCTGGATGAACCAGGTTCACAATCAGCTGAGGGCCAGATGAGAGATATTCAAGTCTGGTGACCAAGAAAGTTACAAGAGATCCAGGTATGATCTCCAGAAAGACATATCATGGGCAATTCTGGATTAAAAAAAATTAATGAAGGATGCTTGACTGTTTTGGCAGGATTTGAATGCTATCACTTCTTACAAATTTAAATCAAGCGACATAGGCAACAACAGGGCTTCCCTTCCGGGTGAGCTAAAGCCTTCTTGCTTGCTTTGAGCATCAAAACATGGAGGAACCATCACAAACTCCCACACCCCTTGATGATACTTTGATTTCCGTCTCTGAAGCCAATTGCGAGCTGTCTTCAGGTGGGTGAACCCATGGAAAGGATCTGCCCCAGATGAGATAGCTCTCCAAGTACTAAAGACATGCTGACCAACTAACTGCAGCGTTCACTGAGATCTTCAACCTCTCACTTCGGCAGTCTGATGTACCCACCTGCTTCAAGCAAGTGCCTAAGAGGAACGTGATAATCTGCCTCAATGACTATTATGCAGTAGTACTTACATGCATAGTGAGGAAGTATTTTGAGAGGTTGGTGATGAAACATATTAATTTCTGTCTCAGAAGTGACTTGGATCTGCTCCAATTTGCCTACCAACACTTCGGGTCTACCGCAGATGCTATTGCATTGGCTCTTCACTGAACCTTAGAACACCTGGACAGTAAAGACGTAGACATCAGGATGGTTTTTATCGACTACAGCTTGCCAATACCATCATCTCCTCAAAGTTAATAAGCTTCAAGACCTTGGCTTCAATATTTCTTTGTGCAATTGGATCTTCAATTTCCTCACTTGTAGACCCCAGTCAGTTCAGGCTGGCAACAATATCTCCTCCACAATCTCATTCAGCACAGGTGTACCACAAGGCTGCGTGCTTATTTCCCTGTTCTATGTGCCTTATACTTATGACTGTGTGGATACACACAGCTTTAATGCCATATTCAAGTTTACTGATGCCACCACTGTTGTAGGCTAAATCAAAGATGGTGACAAACCAGCATATAGGAGAGAGAGACTGGAAACATGGAGAAGGTCAGCAACTTTAAATTCATCTGTGTTATCATTACAGAGGACCTGTCATGGGCCCAGCACACAAGGGCAATTACAAAGAAAGCATGGCAGAGTCACAACTTCTTTAGGAGTTTACACAGATTCAACACAACATCTAAAATTTTGAAAAACTTCTATAGATGTGCAGTGGAGAGTATGTTGACTGGCTGCATCACAGCCTGGTATGGAAACAGCGATGCTAGAATCGAAAATCCCATAAAAAGTAGTGGATAGGGTTCAGTCCATCACAGGTAAAGCCCTCCCCACCATTGAGCACATCTACACAGAGCATTGTAGCAGAAAAGTGGCATCCACCAGAAGAGGGAACGACCCAGATCACATTCTCTTCTCACTGCTGAGGTTCGGGAGCCTCAGACTCATACCCCCAGGTTCAGGTATTACCCCATAGTCATCAGGCTTTTGAACTAAAGAGGATAACTTCACTCAACTTTACTGGCCCCATCACTGAAATGTTCCCACAACCTATGGATTCACTCTCAAGGAGTCTTCATCTTATGTTCTTGAATGAATTTATATATATAGTGTGTGTGTGTGTGTGTGTATACACACATATAAGATATATAAAATATTTGTTTATTTATTTATTCTTTTTGTATTTGCACCGTTTGTCTTTTGCACACTGGTTGTACTCTCAGTTGGTGTCATCTTTCATTAATTCTATTAGCTTCATTAGACATTGAATATGCATACAATAAAATGAATCTCAGGGTTGTATACAGTGACATATACAGTGGCATGCAAAAGTTTGGGCACCCCTGGTCAAAATTTCTGTTACTGTGAATAGTTAAGTGAGAAGAAGATGAACTGATCTCTAGAAGTCATAAAGTTGAAGATGAAACATTCTTTTCAACATTTTGAGCAAGATTAGTGTACTGTTTTTGTTTTGTACAATTTCAGAGTGGGGTTAAAAAGGAAAGGAGCACCATGCAAAAGTTTGGGCACCCCAAAAGATTTGAGCTCTCAGATAACCTTTACCAAGGTCTCAGACCTTAATTAGCTTGTTCGGGCTATGGCTTGTTCACAATCATCATTAGGAAAGGCCAAGTGATGCAAATTTCAAAGCTTTATAAATACTCCTCAAACCTTGTCCCAACAATCAGCAGCCATGGGCTCCTCTAAACAGCTGCCTAGCACTCTGAAAATTAAAATAAGTGATGCCCACAAAGCAGGAGAAGGCTATAAGAAGATAGCAAAGCGTCTTCAGGTAGCCGTTTCCTCAGTTCGTAATGTAATTAAGAAAATGCAGTTAACAGGAACGGTGGAGGTCAAGTTGAGGTCTGGAATCCCAAGAAAACTTTCAGAGAGAACTGCTCGTAGGATTGCTAGAAAGGCAAATCAAAACCCCTGTTTGACTGCAAGAGACCTTCAGACTCTGGAGTGGTGGTGCACTGTTCTACTGTGCAGCGACACCTGCACAAATATGACCTTCATGGAAGAGTCATCAGAAGAAAACCTTTCCTGCGGCCTCACCACAAAATTCAGCATCAGAAGTTTGCAAAGGAACATCTAAACAAGCCTGATGCATTTTGGAAACAAGTCCTGTGGACTGATTAAGTTAAAATAGAACTTTTTGGCTGCAATGAGCAAAGGTATGTTTGGAGAATTTCATGAAAAGAACATCTCTCTGACTGTTAAGCACGGGGATGGATCAATCATGCTTTGGGCTTGTGTTGCAGCCAGTGGCATGGGGAACATTTCACTGGTAGAGAGAAGAATGAATTCAATTAAATACCAGCAAATTCTGGAAACAAACATCACACCGTCTGTAAAAAAAAAGCTGAAGATGAAAAGAGGATGTCTTCTACAACAGGATAATGATCTTAAACACACTTTAAAATCCACAACGGACTACCTCAAGAGGCGCAATCTGAAGGTTTTGCCATGGCCCTCACAGTCCCCCGACCTAAACATCATTGAAAATCTGTGGATAGACCTCAAGAGAGAGTGCGTGCAAGATGGCCCAAGAATCTCATAGAACTAGAAGCCTTTTGCAAGGAAGAATGGGTGAAAATCCCCCAAACAAGAATTGAAAGACTCTTAACTGGTTATAGAAAGCATTTACAAGCTGTGATATTTGCCAAAGGGGTTGTTACTAAGTACTGACCATGCAGGGTGCCCAAACTTTTGCTTCAGGCCCTTTTCCTTTTTTGTTACTTTGAAAATGTAAAAGATAAAAATAAAAAAGTAATTTTGCTTAAAATATTAAAGAAATGTGTCATCTTTAACTTTATGCCTTTTGGAAATCAAGTCATCTTTTACTTGCTTAGCTATTCACAGTAACAGAAATTTTGACTGGGCGGGGGTGGTGCCCAAACTTTTGCACGCCACTGTATGTACTTTGATAGCAAATTTACTTTGAACTGTGGCGTGGAAGAAGAGGTCCAACGTACAAAAAGGTCTGTTCTGTAAGGGAAATACACTTGGTATATGAATGCTTTTTTTAGTGCAACAATCAAAACTGTTTAAAAAATTCCTTTTGCAAGTATTTCCCTGTCAAACTTTAATCCCTGAATATCTTTTGCCTATTCATTAAATAGTTTGGTCAGATGATCTACAGGGAACTCTTGGGGATATATTTATTAGATAATTGCATCAAACAGTAATTAGATCAACCACAAAGGTCAACTGAAATAAATCCACTATCACAATTATGCCCTCCAACAGTCACAACTGAGCATATATTACTAAACTTCAGTCTGGGATAGGACTTCCATTTTGGCTATTGATTAACAGACATCATTACAGTCTGTGATTCGTGCCAAATGCAAACTTCTAACTCAAGGCTGCCTCTTCAAAACAACAAAGCACATGTTCACAATAGATGGGTATTTTTGAAACTAAAACTATAGGTAGGCAAATTGTTCTGGAATTATTTTGAAATTAAAACAATTGGAAGTCCACTGCTCTCTACAGCTTTTCACATTTCTACACATTGAAATTGCTGTAACAGACCATGATGCAACAATAAAACCATAAGATATAGGAGCCGAGTTAGGCCATTTGGCCCATCGAGTCTGCCTGCCATTTTATCATGGCTGGTCCGTTATTCCTCTTAACCCCAATCTCCTGACTTCTCCCTGTATTCCTTCATGCCTTGACCAATCAAGAACCTATCAACCTCTGCCTTAAATGCTCATAAAAACCTGGCTTCCACATCTGCCTGAGGCAACGAATTCCAGATTCACCACTCTCTGGCTAAAGAAATTCCTCCTCATCTCTGTCCTAAAAGGACACCCATTTATTTTGAGGCTCTCCCACCATAGGAAACATCCTCTCCTCATCCACTCTGTCAAGACCTTTCCCCACCTGTTACATTTCAATTACCGTAGATTCCGGATTTTAAGCCGCTACTTTTTTCCCACATTTTGAACAGCTTTGAACTTTGCGGCCAATAATCCGAAGCGGCTAATGCAAGGTTTTTTTCATGCCGCCTCGTAAACATTTTGCCTCGTAACAGTAGACCAATAAAATTGATGAGTAGTTCACAGAGGTCCAATGAAATTGTACGATAAATCAAGCGCACTTTCACAATTAAATTATTGTAAATCAGTCATTTGTACTCACCCTCATCAACATGGAAAACACTCGAAGCATTGTGCTACCTACCCTACTTAGTTTAAACTATATTTGTTTTCTGTACTACATCGCGGGATGCTATGACGTCACACCCGGTTTCGCGGCGTCTTGTGGGAAAATGCCGTTTGCGATGAAACGGAAAGGAGGGGGGAGCGGATTACGCGAGCGGCTTTGGATCCGAGCGAAATCTGCTTTTAAATGCCGTTTGCGATGAAACGGAAAGGAGGGGGGAGCGGATTACGCGAGCGGCTTTGGATCCGAGCGAAATCTGCTTTTAAATGCCGTTTGCGATGAAACGGAAAGGAGGGGGGGAGCGGATTACGCGAGCGGCTTTGGATCTGAGCGAACTCTGCTTTTAAGTTAAAGGTATCAATAACTTTTCCTGGTAGGCTGCAGTATATATATTTTTTACCAGTCGTTAGGAGATATTGGAATGTTGTTCAGTAAAGAAGTATACGCAACGTATATTTAAAAGTAGCCGCGTACGGGCACGGTTCGAAAAAAAGCATTTGCAATATGTATTTGTTTTTGTTACCATATGGATTTAATTAAAAGTTAAAAAAATCCTCACGTGTAATATCTTTCTGTGTAAATATCTCATATTACAACGTGGGACACCTGCGGCCGAAAATCCGGTGCGGCCTAAAATCCGGTGCGGCCTTTACATTTAAAAAAATGATTTTATTTCTAAAATTAGTGCCAGCGGCTTAAAATCAGGTGCGCTCTGTAGTCCGGAATCTACGGTAGGTCACCCTTCATTCATCTGAATTCTAGGGAATACAAGTCCAGAGCCATCAATGCTCTTCATATAACAAGCTGTTCAATCCAGGAATCATTTTCATGAACCTCCTTTGAACTCTCTCCAGTTTCAGCACATCCTTTCTGAGATTAAAAACCTGCTCACAATACTCCTAGTGCTTTTTAAAGTCTCAACATTACATCCTTGCTTTTGTATTCCAGTCCTCTTGAAATGAATGCTAACATTACATTTGCCTTCCTCGCCGCAGACTCAACCCGCAAATTAACATTTAGGGAATCCTGTACAAGGTCTCCCAAGTCTCTTTGCATGTCAGATTTTTGAATTTTCTTTCCATTCAGAAAACCATCTTCTCTTTTATTTCTTCTACAAAGTGCATGACTATACACTTTCCGACACTGTATTCCATCTGCCACTTCTATGCCCATTCTCCCAATCTAAGTCCTTCTGTACCCCCTCTATTTCCTCAAAACTACTTGCCCCTCCACCTATCTTTGTTTCATCCGCAGACTTTGCAACAAAGACATCAATTCTGTCATCCAAGTCATTGACATGTAATGTGAAAAGAAACAATCCCAACAGAGATCCCCCGTGGAACACCACTAGTTACCGGCAGCTAACCGGAAAAGGCTCCTTTTATTCCCACTCTTCGCATCCTACCAATCAACCATGGCTTTAACCATGCTGGTACCTTTCTTGTAATACCATGGGTTCTTAAAGTTCAAAGTTCAAAGTAAAATTTATTATCAGTTTACATATACGTCACCACATACAACCCTGAGATTATTTTTCTGAAGGCATACTTAGCAAATCTATAGAATAGTAACTATAAACAGGATCAATGGACAACAAACTGTGAAAATGCAAATATAATAGCAAAAAATAACAAGCATAAAGAGTCTTTAAATAAGTGCAGTTATCCCCTTTTGTTCAAGAGCCTGATGACTGCTCTTGAACCTGGTGATGTGAATCCTAGGGCACTTGTACCCTCTTCCTGATGGCAGCAGTGAGAAAACAGCATAGCCTGGGTGGTGAGGATCTCTGATGATGGATGCTGCTTTCCTACGGCAACATTTCATGTAGGTTTGCTCATTTGTTTGGAGTACTTTACCCATGATGAACTGGGCTGAATCCACCAACTTTTGCAGGACTTTCCGCTCAAACCAGGTTGTAATCCAGCCAGTCAGCACACCTTCCACCACACTTTTATGGAAGTTTTCCAAGGCTTTTGATGACATGCTGAATCTCCACAAACTTCTGTGGAAGTACAGGTGCTGTCCTGCTCGCTTCGCAATTATATTTATATGCTGGGACCAGGACTTGTTAAACAGCCTTATGTGTAGCACCTTGCCAAAGGCCTTCTGAAAATCCAAGTACACAACAATAACCAATTCTTCTTTGTCTATACTGCTTCTTATTTCTTCAAAGAATTCCAATAGATTCGTCAGGCAAGATTTTTCTTTGAGGAAACCATGCCAACGACAGTCTATTTTGTCGTGTGTCTCTAAGTACCCCAAAAGCACATCTTTATCAATCAATTCCAACATTTTCCCAACCACTGAGGTCAGACTACCTGGCCTATCCCTTCTTCTGCTTCTCCCCCTTTTTGACGAGTGGAATGCCATTTGCAATTTTCTCGCCTTCCGAAACCATTTCAGAATCTTGTGATTCTTGAAAGATTATTACTAATGCCTCCATTAGACCATAAGATATAGGAGCAGAATTCGGCCATTCCACCCATTGAGTCTGCGCCGCCATTTTATCATGGCTGATCCATTATTCCTCTCAGCCCAACCTCTTGCCTTCTCCCCATATCCCTCATGCCTTGACCAATCAAGAATCTATCAACCTCTGCCTTAAATATTTATAAAGAATTGACCTCCACAGCCACCTGTGGCAACAAATTTCAGAGATTCACCACCCTCTGGCTGAAGAAATTCCTCCTCATCTCCAATCTAACTCTTTTATTCTGAGGCTGTCCCCTCTGGTCCTAGAAAGACTTTGGGTCTGTTTCCTTGCTGGTTACTGAGATTCCTCTTACACCTGCTAAATACAATTATGTCATGTTACATACCCTGTGGGTATCTTGTGACTGTCCTATGACCATGACGTAATGGTCTTGTGATGGTGGGGTGATGTACTTTCCCGCCAGTGTGAGGTCACATGATGTAATTTTCCTGCCAGTGAGAGGTCATGTGATGGCCTGTTTCAACAGGTATAAAAGGGGAAAGCCTTGCTGTGACGCAGGTCAGTTCGTGGTTTAATTCGTCCGTTATGCTGCGTATTCGTCTCATGATGCAGTTTTGTTTTAAAGTGGAGTTTTACTTTCTACTGTAAGTTGTACCGGCAGATTTTAAAATCACTGCCAGATATATTTGATGTATCTTCAATTTAATTTCAAAGTTTAAGTATTGGAGAGTGAAGAATTTACCGAAGTACGGAAAACCTGAAGAATTGAGTAAAGTTGGTGTTGTCAGCGGTAATACAGGATCGACCTATTGAATCCTCATTCAGAAGGTAGTAACCTGCATCCGAGATAGCTCCTGTATTGTGAAAGCAGAAAGGGTCGCATGCAGCGTTTCGTCAAGGAGAAGGTCACTGCCTTTAAGCCGTTTTTAATTTCCTTCGTTGTAAATCCTTTGGGCAAGGCATATTTCGGCTAGGATCAGCAGTAACATCACATCGTCGAGGAATTCGTTACTTCAGGAAAGTCTCTCCTAATTGACTGTGTAGATCATCTGGACTTTTGCATTTATTGCTTTAAGAACTGTTCGAGTTGCCGTATAGCAGTTAAGTTCCGATTAAGTTAGTCATTTGTATACTTTTCATTTTTATTGAGCAGTGTTTAATAAGTGTGTTATTTGTTTATAAAAAAGTCTCAATTCTATATTCATTATTGCCATATCATAACAGTCAAAATAGAGCAGAATAATTCCCCCAGTAATTACAGTTGGAAACCATATACTTGTTAAATTACTGTGATGGACTTTATACACTTTATCTATTCTCCACCATACATTACAGAAATACCCTGTTTTTATCTGTGAAGTTACAGTAACTTTGGCTGCAGTTACTGTTTTCTTTATATCACCAAAAATCTTTAGACTCTTTTATCTTCCATACTACAGTTATTAAAATGGTGATCTGCCATCTGTCTAACTCAGCAACTTGTACAGAGTTGCGTCCATTCACTGATTTTTTTTTACAGTGACTTTCAGTGAAAACTGCTCTGTAGCTGGCAAGGTTTCCTTACACCTTCACCTCAGAGAGTAGGCAGAGAGTGGTGAATGTGTGGAGTTCACTGCCACAGTCGGCTATGGAGGCCAAGTCGTTGGGTATATTTAAGGCTGAGGTTGATAGATTCTTGATTAGGGCATGAAGGGATATGGGGAAAAGGCAGGAGATTGGAAATGAGAGAGAAAATGGATCGGCCATGATGAAATATGGTGGAGCAGACTTGATGGGCCAAATGGCCTAATTCTGCTCTTATATCTTATGGTCTTCACCATGTTTTATATGCAGGTCTGCACAGATGTAGTTTCCTGGAATATGGACAATTCTACTTTAAGTTCTGGACAACTTTCCAGCCTGAGGAAAAAGAACAATCAAGCCAGTTGCCAATCATGCCTCTGTCAGCTCTCAAAAGAACAAGTCCCACTACCCTGTGCCACTAACACACTCCTACATGTATACCCTTTGCAATCAATGATCTAATTACTTTTCTGAAGTTACCGTCAACTTCCTTCTCCACACTTCCAGGTGGCTTGCTGCACAGAACAGTCATACAACACAGAAATAGATTTTTCAGTGCCAGCTGTTAAGTACCTATCCATACATATAGACCTTTTTCCGAGATACAGCCCGTAATTACCTCCGTAATGAAGCTCATCTAAATATTTGTTAAATACTTTGAGAACACAGACAACTCTCAAATTATATTAAGTATGTGAAAGTTGCAAGGGCCGCACTACTACACTGCATAGTGTTTGAGTTTGACATTTCCTACATGGTTCTTGTGTGGTGAAGCTTGGATACAGATGTTAATACAGTCTTACACCATAAAATTGATTAATTCAGATGCCTTCAGATGAATTGATTACGTTAATTATAAATGTTATGAAACATAAGCAAGTCTTGTGTTACATATATTAAGGCAGTACTATATTATTTGGGATAGTAATATACTTTAGGGACATTTTTTCACTTAAACACTAGCACTCACAGTTCCTTCCAAAGCTGAGCAAACAGGGAAGGAGTGAAAGACAATCCTACAAACTCACTTCCCAGACCATCTGTTCTACTTATTCAATTGAAGCTCCTTTGCTCAGACGCCACGGTGCAGTTTAAACAGCTTCTGGCTGCTACTTGTACTGTGGAATCAGTGCAGAGTCAATACCAATCAATTTCATAATCCGTTTTTAGAGATGCCAAGAATCAGAATCAGGTTTATTATCACTGACCCATGTTGTGAAATTTGTTGTTTGGCAGCAGCAATATATAAGGAATACTATAAGTTGAAACAAGAAATAAATGTTAAAAAAAGAAAAATAAGTAGTACAAAAATAGTGAAGCAGAGTTCATGGGTTCATGGTCTGTTGAGAAATGGAGGAGGGGAAGAAGCTGTTCCTAAAAATATTGAGTGTATCTCTTCAGGCTCCTATACCTCCTCCCTGATGGTAGCAATGAGAAGGGGGCATGTTTTGGTTTGTGAGCATCCTTATTGATGAATGACACCTTTTCAAGGCATCACCTTTTCAGGGTGTCCCTGATGGTGGGGAGACGGAATCTACAACCCTCTGCAACTTTTTCATATCCTGTGTAGAGGAGAGAGGGGGAGAGGAAACTAGCTGTGCTTTTCATAGGAATGAATGTACACATGTTAGGCTTTTGAATTTAATGATATAATGTGAGCTTGCTCATATGTAGGGTGTCCATAAGTCGGGTGTTTGTAACCTGGGGATGGCCTGTACTTTCCACAATGTTTCTTAGCAACCATTCCTAAACAACATGAAATATTTTAATATAACTGTATGCTATATTACTATGAAAATAACAGTAATATCCATAGTTCTGTAAATAGCAGACGATTATCTTGATGAAAGGACACTGACCTGAAATATGAACAGTTTCTTTTCCGCAATCATTTTCAAAATGTTCTGCATTTATGGAAAAAGCTGCCCAATTTCCCACTTTCTCTTGGACTAAAATCAAGAATTTCCTGTATTTGGAAATCCTTGGAACTTTGAAAAGCTACCTTGACTCATAATTTGCACTGCATCGTTTATGCAATGCCAGTATTAGGCAATCACTGCCTCTAATAATGAAGAATGCAAGTAGACATAACTACTTTCCCATACCCGAGCAGTTCTCCAGTAATGTTCCAGGGTCCAATGGTCCAGAATACTTACTGCCCCAGTCATATTAACATTGTGGCTGTGAGTCAGTGAGAAGTTAGTTATTCTGTAGCTACTGAACACTTGACTTCCCACTGTCTCCGTACTAAGTCAGGAGCGTGAAGGAATGTGTCCTTGAATGAGTGCAGCTCCAACAATACTCTGGACTCTTACAAATTTCTACAGATGTACAGCCGACAGCATTCTGACTGATTTCCTCACCATCTGGTATTGAAGTTCCAAAGCACAGCATCGCAAGAGGCTACAGAGGATTGTAAATTCAGCCAGCTCCATCATGGGCACGTGATACCTCATTTACCCAGAAACAACTTCTTCCCCTTTGACATCAGATTTCTGAACAGTCTGTGAACAGTGCTCTTTTTCTGACCCTTCTTAAACCCATCACCCCTACTGGGGCATAGGGTGCTGACAGCAGCCTGCCAGAGTCTTCTAACCTCGGCGTGTCTTTCAGGTTGTCACCATGTGCTGTCCATCCTCAAAGATTCTTCTTCTCCCAGAAAAGAAGCCTTTGGAGCTTCTGCTGCTGTTTCTCTAGCACTGGGCTTTTATGGGATGGGGTTGCTAGTCTAGTCCCACGCTCAACCCTCCTCCTATTGCAGCCAGGCTTGGGACCATCCAAGACAGAATTACTTTTTTTTTTACACTATTTTGCAATTTGTACTAATATTATGTCTTTGCTGCCGCAAAACAAATTTAATGTCATAAAACAGTGAAATAAACCTGTTTCTAACTGAACCCGATAAATGCCAGATTAGAGAACAGGTCTCATCAAGAAAGGGCTCTTCTCTTTGGAGTAAAGGAAGATGAGAGGTGACTTGATAGAGTTAAGAAAATCTGAGATATGGACACTGCTGAAAGGAAGAATGAGGCTATGTGGGAAGGAAGCCTCTTAGGAGTAGGTTTAAAGGATGGCACAGCAGTGTGAGCTATACAGTGGTTCTATGGAACTCAACACCTACCAAGGTAAAGTGTGCCATCTAATTTGAATCACTTGCTTAAGACTATAAGACCCAAGAGCAGTATTAGGCCATTTTGCCCCTCAAGTCTTGGTGTTGCTTTCAAGTCAGAGGAAGCCATTCAACCTCAATGGAGCCTAACTTCACAGTCTAGACTAATGAAGCAGGTCACACTGAAGGAGTGCTGCATTGTTCGGGATGACAGCAGAGCAATTAGTGTAATGCCTTATAGCGCCAGCAATTGCGAGTTCAGGGTTGAATTCCAGCCACTCTCTGTACGGAGTTTGTATGCTCTCCCCATGATAGTGTGGCTTTCTCCAAGCTGCTCCAGTTTCTCCCCACAGGTTAAGGTTAATGAGTTGTGGGCTTGCTACGACTGTGTTGGTCACTGACACAAATGACACATTTCACTCTATGTTTCAATGCTTTGACGTATTATGTGATGACAAAGTTAATTTTTGAACTTCATCAAAGGGGAGGGGACGCAGATCCAAAGTCCTAGTGGCCACTGGACAGATTCAGATTCATTTTGCTTTAACAATCAGCACACCCAACGATGTGCTGGGGGCAGCCCACAATAGTCACCACACATTCTGGTTCCAGCATAGCAGACCCACTATGTTCAGCAGAACAACACAAGCAGGAACAACAGAATAAAACAAGACAACAGTAAAACAAGCTCTGACATAGCTCAGAGCAATCAGTTCTTCCCAAAGTCTAACCTACAGCATCTAATTCAACACTTGATGTGGTTACACAGCTCACGGACATCAGCGACTAAGAATCTGGAGGGAGCCATTCAACTCAAAATTGTGGAATTCTATCAAACAGGCGCTACACGTCCTTATGTCACCCAATTCCTAGTCTCCACACAGGTAACACCAACCGAATCAAAGGTGCCAGGAGTTCTAACAAAAGTCCTCATGCTGATCAGTTTTCTTTGTGGCAAGGGGAAGATTTATTCCTTCACAATTCAGTAAACGCAGAGAAAAGCCAGGGCAGGTTCTGCAATATGGATGCAATATCCTCGTCAACCCTCCGTGGAAGGCAATGTATATTTGTAAAAGAAAAAGAATCGCTTAGCAGTTCAAAAGCTGACTTGGGCACTCTTTCCTTTCAGCACGTCTGCCAGCTCTGTGTGTTAATTATTCAAAGAATTTGTTTGTGTCTTGCACATGTGAAGCAAATCATTTCTTGGCGTCGCTTTCAGAGGCACGGCATCCTTCATGTCACAATCTATACATGTGAGAATCATTTACCAAAGGAAAAACAAAACAAATCCACTAAACTCATCAGTTACAAAACTCTGTGGTGGTGGCCAGCAGTTTCCCCCAGCTCTCCACCCTGCTCTTCCCCTCTGCCATCAGGTTTCTGAACGGATAATGAACACTACCTCACTATTGTTTGCTCAGATTTTAGTGCTACTTATTTAATTTATTCTCAATATATACAAATATTTCTTAATAAAATTTATAGTTTTTTAATATATTGCACTATATCGTTGCCACAAAATGACAAATTTCACAACATATGCCAGTGATATTAAATCTTTTTCTGATTCTCTGTCACAGGCTCATCTGGGAAATGCTCAACCTGGAAACTACTCAACTTAGAAATGGAAGGGACCAAGGTAACACATTATGGAAAAGGATTTTACAGGTGAGATTAGCTTTATTTGTCACATGTACATCAAAGTATACAGGGAAACCTGTTGTTTGTGCCACTGACCAACACAGTCCGAGGTTGTGCTGGGGCAACTGTCACCATGATTTTGGTGCCAATACAGCATGCCCACAATTTACTAACCCTGACCTGTACGTCTTAGGAACGTGGGAGGAAAATGGAGCGCCCAGAGGGAACCCATGCTGTCATGGTGAGAACATACAATGGAAAGGGAGAGAGTAAAATAGACATGCATACACACAGAGCACCGAATGTGCACACGTATGCCAAATGTGCAGACACAATATATACATGCACACACTCTTAGGAGCTGAGGGAACTTAGCTAACACATCATGAAGGATGGCTACACACATAAAATGCTGGAGGAACTCAGCAGGTCAGGCAAATCTATGAAGGGGAGAAACCAGCTGACATTTCAGGCTGAGATCCTTTGTCAGGCCTGAAACGATGACTGTTTATTCCTCTCCATAGATGCTGCCCGACTTGCTGAGTTCTTCCAGCACCTTTGTGTGTTGCTCAAGACTTCTAGCATCCACAGAATGTCTTGCTTATGAAGGATGGTAAAATACGCCCACACACAGTTGCAAATGAACACACACAAAAACTCAAATATTTATAGGCAGAGAGCCTCCATTGTGTGTATACGCTGAGTCTCAAATCCCTTGATGGGGGGGAGAGAGAGAGAGTCTTTTTGTATGTCGAATTGTCAGGTGAACGATTAGTTTTTGTTGTATTGCAGGTCATGGTCTCTCTTGGGGACTTTGCTAATTGATTGCTTGGTGGGTGGAGGGTGCTGTTTGTATTTTTGCAGTAGTAAGTGGGGGTGGGGAGGGTCATTGCTTTGTTGCTGCTTGTGTCTGGGAGAGGGAGCAGGGGGGCTTTGGGGTTCTAATGTTTTTACTGTTATTCATTCTTTGGGGCACTGTTCCGTTTACGTGGATGTCTGCAAAGAACAAGAATTTCAGGATGTATATTACATACGTTTCTCTGATTTTAAATGGAACTACTGAACAGAGCTACAAGTGTAAGGATGTAGCAAATGTGCACATGCCCACAGTCTCAAATGTGAGGACACTGAATCTGAACTGCTCACACGATATACGCATACATAACCACGCATATGCATACATGTTGAAGCACATGCATATACATATCCAAATGTGGGCATGTTCGTTCTCTCTCTCTCTCACACACACACACACACACACACACACACACACACACACACACACACACACACACACACACACACACACACACACACACACACACACACACACACACACACACACACACACACACACACACACACACACACACACACACACACACACACACACACACACACCAGAAATTTTACTGATTTCAGGAGTGCTCAGATTAATTGTCTGGCTGAGGCCAGCTCTTAATTCAACCCTGTGATGATTGGGGACATCAGGGACATTCAAGGAGTCACTTGGAGACATGCAGTCCAATAGTGAAGGCTTCTGAGTAGTCAAGGTGTAACTTCCTGGACTAAAGAGCACAAAGTTCTAGATGATACAGCACTGCTTCAGATTTTTGGTCCCTTTTAATTACAGAGTTCAATGAGTAACATGTGTAATATCGTAGCCTCTGCATTTTCATGCCTAGACATTCCCAGGTGAATATGCCAGTGTTGATACATCCACAGATATTAGACAGAATATGGAATAATGTACTAATCCAAACTACCTGGAGAATAAAGCAGACGTTTGCCCAAGGGAACCTGAATTCATCGCCACAGATGGCTGTGAAGGGTATAATTAAAGTGAAGTTGACCAAGTTCTTGATTAGTAAGGGTGTCAAAAGTTACAGGAGAAGGAGGGAGACTGGGGTTGAGAGGGATAATCAATCAGTCATGACGAATGATGGAGACATTTTGATAGGAGCAGAATTAGGCCATTTGACCTATGTCTTATTATCGTATGACCTGAAGGATAAGCCCAACACTACCTGCCAATATGTTCTGATGATCTGCAAATGATCAAAACATCAAAATGCATTTAAAATGCTGTATTCTTTGGATCTACTCTTATCTACACAAACACAAGTAATGATAATGATCTAAGCACTTGGGTGGCAAGGATTGAGACACCTAAACACATGCACTGCCTTGGGTCTGTGGTATGTAATTAGCTTGTAAGCTCTTGCCAACTTCAGGGATGCTGGTGGCCAAGTAGCTAGCAATTAGTTATCTAAACACAGCAGATGTACATTGCTTCAGTTTTGCTAAACAAAGCTTTAAAACCCACATTTCACACGGTGATTGATTTGGCCGAAGTTGAGAGCAGAAGGCATGCAAGGCAGTGCCACATCACAGTGCCTTGCACCGAGCGTAAACAAAACAAGGACAAATTACTTGTGTTGTGTGAGCCAAGTGTTGAAAGTTGTGATGCCAACTGAAGGAATCAAAATCAGGTTTATTATCACTGACATCATATCGTGACATTTGTTGTTTTAGAGTGTAGAATGGTACAGAACACCACAGTTCATAATGTGGTACTGACCTTTTAACTTTTGACCTAAGATCAACCAATCCCCGGGGTTCTCAACCGGGTGTCCGCAGACCCCACAGTTCATGGTATGGGTCCTTGGCGTAAAAAAGGTTGGGAACCCCTGATCTAACCCTTCCCTTCTACACAGCCTCCCATTTACTATCATCCATGTGCCAAGCTCAGAGTTTCTCAGCAATACTCAAACACAGCAGGTCAGGCAGCACCTATGGAAATAGACAGATACTTTATTGACCCCAAAGGAAATTAGTGTCACAGTAGCATTACAAGTGCACAGATATATACATATTAGAAGAGAAGTAGAAAGAATAAGCAAAAGTACCCTCAAACAGTCTAATAGGAGAGGGTCATCACTTCCCCTTATAGAGCCCAATGGCCAAAGGTAAAAAAGGCCTCATATAGACAGCACTTTTTGGAGCAGTTAATAAACAGTTGATGTTTTGAAATTAATAAACAGTTTAATATGACACACCAAAACATCACTGGAGCAGCCAATTAGCTTTAGAAGTCACATAATTAGCTAAATGGAGATTTGTTTTTTTGAGACCTTTGTGCAGTCATGGTGTTTCAATTCATTGTAGAAAAAATACACCTGCATCTAGAAGGTCCAACTGCCGGTGAGTCAGTATCCTGGTAAAAACTACACCATGAAGACAAAAGAACACTCCAAGCAACTCCACAAAAAAGTTATTGCAAAGCACAAGCCAGGAGATGGATAGAAGAAAATTTCCAAGTCACTGAGTATCCCATGGAGTACAGTAAAGTCAATCATCAAGAAATGGAAAGAATATGGCACAGCTCTAAATCCACCTAGGGCAGGCCATCCTCAGAAACTGAGTGACTGTGTAAGATGGGGACTAATCAGGGAAGCCACCAAGAGGCCTGTGACAACTTTGGAGGAGTTACAAGCATCAGTGGCTGAGATGGGAGAGTCTGCGTGTACAACAACTGTTACCCGGGTGCTTCACCAGTCGCAGCTTTAAGGGAGAGTGGCAAGGAGAAGGTCACTGTTGAAAAAAAAGCTCGCATGAAATCTTGGATAGAGTTTACGAGAAGGCATGTGGGAGACTCTGAAGTCAGCTGGAAAAAAGTTCTATGGTCTGATGAAACCAAACTTGAGCTTTTTGGCCATCAGACTAACCACTGTGTTTGGTGTAAGCCAAACACCGCACATCATCAAAACCCACCATCCCTACCGTGAAGCATGATGGAGGCTGCAACATGCTGTGGGGATGCTTCACTGCAGCAGGCCCTGGAAGGCTTGTGAAGGTAGAGGGTAAAATGAATGCAGGAAAATACAGGCAGTCTGCAAGAGAACTGTGACTTGGGAGAAGATTTGTTTTCCAGCAGGACAATGACCACAAGCATAAAGCCAAAACTACAGAGGAATGGCTTAAAAACAACCAAGTTAATGTCCTGGTGTGGCCAAGTCAGAGTCCAGAGCTCAATCCAACTGAGAATTTGTTGCTGGACTTGAAAAGGGTTGTTCACTCATGATCCTCATGCAATCTGAGCGAGCTGGCACAGTTTTGTAAAGAATAGGGAAACACTGCAGTGCCTAAAGCAGACAGAGACCTTATCCACATAAATTGAAGGCTGTAATTGTTGCCAAAGGTGCATCTACTAAATACTGACTTGAAGGGGGTGAAATCTTATGCAATCAATTATTTTGTGTTTTCTATTTGCAATTAATTCAGATCATTTTGTAGCGATCTGGTTTCACGTTGACATGAAAGAGTCTTTTTCTGTTGATCAGTGTCACAAAAGCCAAAATAAATTCACTGTGATTCAATGTTGTGAAAGAATAAAACATGAAAACTTCCAGGGGAGGGTGAATACTTTTTATAGGCACTGTATGTACATAGGAGCGCAAAAATAAGCAAAATAGTGAAGTAGTGTTCATGAACTGTCCAGAAATTTGATTTTGGAGGGGAACAAGCTTTTCCTAAGACAATGAGTTTGTCTCTTTAAGCTCCTGTATCTCCTCCCTGATGGCAGTGATGAGAAAAGGGAATGGGAGTGGGGGTCTTTCATGATGGATACCACCTTCTTAAGGCATTTCCTTTTTAAGTTATCCTCCTATGCATTGGTACCTCCATACCAAATGGCGATGATACTGGTCAGAATACTTTCCACTTACATCTGTGAAATTTGCTAGAGTCTTTTGTGACATACCAAGTCTCCTCAAACTCCTAATGAAGTATAGTTGCTGGCATACCTTCTTCATAATTGTTTTAATATTCAATTCAAATTTAATTGTCATTCAACTATATATGAATACTCATATACAGCCAAACAAGACAGCGTTACTCAGAGGCCAAGGTGCAAAACACAGTACCAACAGTCACACACAGCACGAAGCACACACAAGATAGCAAACACAAATGGTATCATGCAGTAAAAAATGTCTCAAAACCCATACGATCAATCTGCAGTCAAACATCTCACCAAGTGAACACCAGGGAGCAGCATCAGCTCCAGCCTGGACACTGTGCCACAGGACAGATATGTTGGACCCAGGATAGATCTTCACTCAGGAGCTTGAAACTGCCTACCCTTTCCACTGCTGGCCCCTCAATGAGAACTGGTGTGTTCCCTTGACTTCTCCTTCCTGAAGTCCACAATCAAATCCTTGACCTGACATACATAGAGTACAAAGTCATTGTTGTGACTGATGGAGGCTCTTGGCCCAAAATGTTGACTGTTTATTCCTTTCCACAGATGTTGCCTGACCTGCTAAGTTCCTCCAGAATTTTGAGTGTTTCACAGACAGGCATGATTTTGTGGGAATGGGAGACAGAATTAAAATGGCTGGCTACAAGGAGATGAATGTTTTCCTGATCAATTGCTAAGAGTCATGCAAACACAATGAAGTCAGTGGAAAGCAAAACATCACAGTCACCCCTGTATATCCACACGTGATGGGTTCTGCTTTCTACCCCCACATTTGAGATAAAGAACCTTTCAGCAGAACCAAATCATTAGCTGGCTCCCGCTTCGCAGACACTGCCCAACCTGCTGAGAAGTTCGAGCATTTTCATATTTCTCTTCTGATTTTTATTATACTTCACTTCTAATTTGCTTCAACAGAGCAGGGAGAACTTGGTTCAGTCTTCCAGCTTGAAAGATGCTGCAATCCACTGATCTGGACAGACGAGTCAGCCAAGGCTTTGAACAGTGGGCCCTGTGCCGAAGATGAATGTAACCCAGCAAAAATGATTTGTAGGGACATTGTGCAAGACACCAACACAGCTGGAAGGAAAAGTATTCAGAATAGGATTGCAGGATGATGCAGAAGCTCTGAGGGAGGTAGAGATTCCAGGAAAGAATGAGCTGTTGTAAGAGATGGTGGAACAACTTCAATTTCATCACACAAGGCTGGTTATTTTTCCAGACATGTTCTCCAGATATCTTGACCAGGATTCTTCTGCAGTCAAACTCAACATGTCCCAGTTATCTAACATAGAACACTACAGCACTGTACAGGCCCTTCAACCCCTGATGTTGTGCCACCCTTTTAACCTACTCTACGATCAACCTAACCCTTCCCTCCTACATATCTGTCCATTTTGTTTAACATCATGTGCCCAAGTGTCTCTTAAGTGTCCCTAATGTTTCTACTTCTACTACCGCTCTGATAGAGCATTCCGTGCACCTCACACTAGTGTAAAAAAGCCTACCCATGACATTTCTTCTCCCAGAGAGTTGTGGGGGTCTAGAATGCACTGCCTCAGAAGGCAGTGGAGGCCAATTCTCTGGATGCTTTCAAGAAGGAGCTAGATGGGTATCTTATGGATAGGGGAATCAAGGGATATGGGGACAAGGCAGGAACCGGGTATTGATAGTAGATGATCAGCCATGATCTCAGAATGGCGGTGCAGGCTGGAAGGGCCGAATGGTCTACTTCTGCACCTATTGTCTATTTACTCTTATACTTTCATCTAATCACCTTAAAATTATGCCCCCTCGCATTTTCCAACTCACAGCATGCCTAGAAAACAAATAAAGAGGAAGCCTGTTACCATGAGATCCTTCTCTTCTTAGGAAAGCAGCACAGAGCTTGGGCTCTGACTGTTAATAAGTGGTAAAATCACAAGTGTCTTGTTGAGGCAACACAACACCCTATCTGCCTACAGGAGTCAATCTTACTTAATCCTTGATTAAGTAAAAAAAACAATAAGCATTTGATGCCTGCACCATCAAAACATGATATCAGTAAATATTCCTGCAGCAAATCACCTCTCTATACAGAAACCAGCTGGCTTGACTGCCTGTTTGGAGGACATCAAAGCTAGGAATCAAAGGGATTAGAATTATATGATTCATAGGAAGTATAGCTGGTTTATAACAAGCAATGTGCTCTGGTGTTAGAAAGAGATGAGAATTAATCACCATTGCAAGTGGCAGAGAAAGGAGGGCTTATTAGGTAGTGCATGTGTAAGTTTGCAATGAAGTGGCATAGAGAAGGAAAGACTAACAGAATGAAGTCTAACGTGTATCGTACCACTCCTGCTCACAAGAGATCACAAGCACCTAACATGAAGACATTGCCACCATTGTGAAGACAAGAATCGCGAGAGGAAGAAGGTTCGCAGGAAGAGAGACAGACAGACAGATCAGCTTTATTCATCATATATACATCAAAATATCAAAACACTGTTCTTTTTTAGTGTGTCGCACCAGACAGTCAGCCGTTCTTGTCTGGCGTGTAGTGTCAGGATTGGTCTCCTTTCCAATTAACCGGGTCAGGATATGAATGTTCCTGACTCGACCCTTGTTTTTTCTTAACGAGGCTGAGCAGCTAGCTCGACGGTCAACCTGGCACGGATGGAAAGCGTACTCGGGAGGTGACCCGACTTGGAATCGAACTCGGGAGCCTTCGCTTGAGTCCAGCGCTGATGCCAGTGAAAAGCATCTTTTGTGCTGTGGATATGCAGGCGGCAGCCCGGATCCGGTGTTGTCATGCTTCCAGCCCCAACACAGCATGCCCACAACTTACTAACCCTAACCCAGATGTCCTTGGAATGTGGGAGAAAAATCGGAGCACCCAGAGGAAAGTTGGTGCTGGGAGAACACCAAAACAATGTCTTCACTAAATTTCTAAGCACAGGATATGAGTGAAATGAGTAAACAGCCAGTTTACAGCAATACATTGCTTTCTGTGATACTGAATTAGCATTTTGAAGGTCAGGTTACTTTAGGAGAATGAGAGTCAGTTTGAACCTTACAAAGCAAGTGAGAAGAGGGCGGAGCTTAGTTATGATGGCACCAAATGGCGACTCCTTTGCTTGCAGCTTCGGAAACAGCTCTATTTCCACGTTTAATTTCTCTGTTTTTCCCTTTCAGGCTTCTTTTGAAGACCCTGACCTGGAGTTACACACTGACTTCAGTTCTTTGCAGGAACGAGACCTGCTCTCGGGGTTTCACGACTGGCCACTATTCGACATGCCAAGGATGCAGCCTAAGAGTTCAGCTCACCTTCAGAGGCCCAGGATCTTGTGGCTCTGGAAACAGCCTGATCGAAGGCTGGTGTCCCAGCAAGGAATCGGTGTGTCATGGGAGTCAGTAGATCTCTGGCTCTGTGTCCAGAGACCCGAGATCTTTCGGCACAGAGCTCGGAAAAAGCGACGCAACGGACTTTTAACATCATAGATCAGCATGTTGTTTGTTATGTCTCCCCTCTCGCTGTGGAACAGAGACACCTCTTTCTCCCTTATTAGAGAGAGAGCCTGTGGTATGTTGAATACCGGGTGAGTGAGTAGTCTTTGGGGTGCTGCAAGACTGTGTCTTTGCTGTTGCTTTGCTGCACGCTTGAGTGTTCAGTGGTGGGTGCTGATGCTGTTTTTTGTTGGTGGGGGAATCGTTGCTTTGCTGCTGCTTTTGTGGGGGAGGGAGGGGAGCTGGGGGGTTTGGGGTTCTACCATTTAACTCATTCATTCTTTGTGGGCACTCTGTTTTCATGGCTGGTTGCGAAGAAAAAGAATTTCAGGATGTATATTGTATACATTTCTCTGACATTAAATGTACTCTTAAAACCTTTGAAAAACAGCAACATGGTTGTAAACAGCGCAGTTGATGAAGGAGTAAATATCACCAAGAAGAGCAGAGTGAAATCCCTTTCCCTTTCTCGAAATAAGGCTAAGAGCATCTTTCAGTCCATTTGAGGTAGCAGGTAGAACGGGGTTGCAGTTTATCAAATGCCAGAATGGCACTCTCTTGATACTGCCTCGGAACAAGAATTTAGGGTTTTAACCTCAAGCCTGTGGATTGGGAGTTTAGCGCAAAACTGACTCGAACATGGAATGTTGAATTGAGGAGGGCCGTGTGGTGCAAGAAAGCTGGATCAGAACTACTAATACCACCACTGTTAAAGAAAGAAGTTATAGTTTACCTGAATCAGAATCAGGTTTACTATCACTGATATATGTTGTGAAATTTGTTGTTTTGCAGCTGCACTACAGTACAATACATAAAATATACTATAAATACAATAAAAGATATATACACCCAGTGGCCACTTTATTAGGTACCTCATATACCTAATAAAATGGCCACTGAGCATATGTTTGTGGTCTTCTGCTGTGTAGCCCATCTACTTTCAAGGCTTGGTGTGTTGTGTATTCGGAGATGCTCTTCTACACACCACTGTTCTAACTTGCGGTTATTTAAATCACATTTCTTCCCCATTCTGATGTTTGGTGTGAACAACACCAAACCTCTTGATTATGTCTACACTGAGTTACTGCCCCAAGAATGGCTGATTAGATATTTGCATTTACAAGGAGGTGTACAGGTGTACCTAACAAAGTGGCCAATGAGCGTATACAAAATAAATAAAGTTCAAAGAGAGAGCAAAAATATCGAGGAGGTGTTCATGGGTTATTTGTCTGTTCATAAATCTGATGGCAGAGGAGAATAAGCTGTTCCTAAAATGTTGAGTGTGTGTCTTCAGGCTCCTGTACCTCCTCTCTGATGGAAATAATAAGAGGGCATGCCCCATATGGTGAGGGTCCTTAATCATGGATGCCATCTTCTTGAAGCAGCGCCTTTTGAAGACGTCCTTGATGGTGGGAGGCTAGTGCCCATGATGGAGCTGGCTGTGGTTGCAACGCTCTGCAGCCGCCCCTCCATGCCAGACGGTGACGGAATCTCAAATTCGCTGTCCGAGCAATACTCAAATCCACATTTCAAACAACAAAGCAAAAGGCAGTCCATTCTGCCCTTCAAAGAGTTCTACTCAGTAGTCATCACAGAACCTGCTGAAGGAGAGCAGTCTGCACTGGTGTACTGGCGGTGGCCAGAGTCAGCTGCTCTGAATTCCTGGGTGATAACAGATCAGATGGGTTGTCCTGGGGTCCAGGACATAGATACAAACACAAGGAAAGCCTTTACTTTCTGAGGAAGTTAATGGGGTTTGGCTTGTCACCGAACACTGACGCACTGATTTTGGCCCAATCAGTCGATGCTGCCCACTCAGCTAGGCACAATTTCCTGTGTTCCACCCATATTCTTCTAAACCCCTCCCCTCCATGTACTTATCTTAAATACTATTGTACCTGCCTCAACCACTCGTCTTTGTTCCATATACTCACCACCCTCTGGCTGGAAAAGCTTTTTATAATATTGGTAATATGTTCAAAATGTTGTCACTGGCTGGGTAATTTGTGCAAGTTTCACCCACAGCGTTTATTAAGCCTCACCAACTTCTATCAATGCACCATAGAAAGCATCCTATCTGAATGCATCATGTCCTGGTATGGCAACTGCTTGGCCCACGACCACAAAAAAACTGACACAGCTCAGCAGACATCAACCTCCCCTCTACGGGCTCAGTCTACACATCTCGCTCCCTCAGTAAAGCTGCCAACAAAATCAAAAACCCTTCCCACCCCAAATATTCTCTCCTTTCCCCTCACCCATTGGACAAAAGATACAAAAGCCTGCAAGCACATAACATCAGGCTCAAGGACAGCTTCTACTCCACTGTTATTAGAATATTGAATGGTCTCCCAGCCCAATAAAATGGAACTCACTTGACCTCACAATCTATCTTGTTACTTCCCTCCACCTCAGTATCTGCCTGCACTGCACTTGCTCTGTAACTGTAACACTTCATTCCGCATTCTGTTAAGGTTTTCCCCTTGTACTACTTAATGCCATGATGTAATTAATTGATCTGTATGGATGGCAGGCACAACAGTTTTTCACTGTACCTTTTCATTGTCACATGTGACAATAATAAACCAATTTACCAAACTTATTTTACCAGTTTAACAACCTTTCTTTTTTTTTCACACAGCAGGATCCCATGAAGAGCAAATGTAGAACCCTCTCTGCTTAGGACCTGGTTTCCAAACGAGCGTAGATTAATTGCGATGAACCTCTCATTCGAAAGCTGACAAGCTCTTCAGAAAATCAAGCGCAACGTACTCTCAGCTGGCTCCCAGGGGAGAACTGCTGACACTTCAGCAACGAGTGGTATTAAACTGTCAGTCTCACATGAAAGTCCTCGAAGTATGGCAGATGTGAGAAATGGAAACAGTCAACACACACAATGCTTACATTATGCTTTATGTTTAACGTATGGTATAAATAATACGCAGTATAATAAAGTTGACAATTGTACACCTGAGGGGCTTTAATGATGTCAGTAAACCGTAAAATGAAAGTCCAGCAGTTGGCGTTGACTCAATTACTGGCATTATCAGCACCATAATAACACAAGCCACAGGAAAAGAATTAGGCCATTCGGCTCTTTGAGTCTGCTCCACCATTCCATCATGGCTGATTTAGTATCCCACTCAACCCCATTCTCCTGCCTTCTCCCTGTATCCTTTGACCCCCCCCTTACTAATCAAGAACCAATCAACCTCCACTTTAAATATACCCAATGACTTCATCTCCACAACCATCTGTGACAATGAATTCTGCAGACTCACCACCCTCTTGCTAAAGAAATTCCTCATCTCTCTTCTAAAGGGACATCCTTCTGTTCTGAGGCTGTGCCCTCTGGTCCTAAACTCCCCTACTATAGGAAACATCCTCTCCACACCCACTCAGTCCAGGTCTTTCAATATTCGAAAGGCTTCAATAAGATCCTGCCTCATTCTTCTAAACTCTAACATGTACAGGGCCAGAGCCATCAAATGCTCCTCTTATGTTAACCCTTTCATTCCCAGAACCTCCTCTGGAACCTTTCTGCTATGTACATCCTTTGTAAAAATACCTAAATTGATCACCCAAGGTCCAGGGAGAGGGGCAATTTGCCCCTTTCAGGTGTCAGCGGTGGGATGCTTATCATGGATTATAACTCAGCTATTCCTTGTCAGTAACAGAAACATCAACTCAGGGTGGCAGAGTACTGTGGGGGGGGGGGGGGTTACACAATAGTGTAATGGTTAACATAATGCTTTACAAGGCCAGTAATTGGGGTTAAATTCCCGCCACTGTTGGTAAGGAGTTTGTACATTCCCACTGTGTTTCACATGGGTCCAGTTTCCTCCCACATTCCAAAGACGTATATGTTCGGGTTAGTAAATTATGAGCAAGTTGTGCACAAGAAGCATAGGAACACTTGCAGGCATCTCCCAGCATGTCTTCAGATTGTGCTGGTTGTTGAAGCAAACAATGCATTTCACTGCATATTTTGATGAACAAGTGACAAATAGAGCCAATCTCTTTTTTAAACTCTCACCAGAAATTAAAACACAAGAGATTCTGTAGATGCTAGAAATGCTGAACAACACACACAAAATGCTTAAGAAATTCAGTAGGTCAGGCATTATCTGTGGAGGGGAATACACAGTAGACCTTTCAAACTGAGGCTCTTCATCAGGAATGGAAAAGCTCCCTCTGGTTCTCTTCCACTTTCCTATTCTTCCATGGTCCGCTGTCCTCTCCTATCCAGTTCCTTCTTCTTCGTCCTTTTACCTTTCCCACCTATCCCCTCTAAGCTTCTCATATCATCCACTCTCTCCCACCCACTCCTTCTCCCTCACCTGTTATCACCTATCACCTCCAACTTGTACTCCTTCCCCTTCCACCACCTCCTCATTCTGGCTTCAGCCCCCTTCCTTTCCAGTCCTGCTGAAAGGTCTCGGCTCGAAACTTCATCTGTTTATTCCTCTCCGTAGATGCTGCCTGACTTTCTGAATTCCTCTAACATTTTGAGTGTGCTTAAATGACTGGCTGTGTTTTTAACCAAAAGATGCAAAGGGCCAAAGATGGGACAGCTGTAGAAAGTATCCAAAGGAGTTTCTAGAATTATGAAGTTTTATAGCATTGACTTGGAGATCTTCCACTTGTGCTAAGAACACACTAAAGCCCAATGCTGGAAAAGAAGCATACTTTCCAGAAAACTTTAACCAGAGTCTTTGAAAAGTGAATAAACATACCAACTGATGCATCAAATTCCTTACTTCCACTGACTATGAACAATCTATTGCATTATGTTACCTCCTCTTCCAGTAAATCTCTCAAGCAAGACACTGTGTTAATTGGGCACTATTTACTATTGCTTCACTTTTTAGAATTGGGGCAGGTATTCTTACGGTTCACTCCTACTGAGCACATACACTTCAACTTCCACTGAAGCTGATCCTGCTGACGTACTTGGCTCGGGAGTGCTCAGATCAAACAAAGCAATTTGGATTTACTTGACATTATTAGCGTGGTTAAAAAGACCCACCATGATTCAGACGCATATTAGCAATCAACATTTGTAAGAGAATATTATCACTATATCAATATAAATCACCATCAGAAGATGCCTAGAAAAAGTGCATAGAAGACTTAAGTAACACACACAAAATGTGAAGGAACTCAACAAATCAGGCAGCATCTATTGAGACCCTCCACATGAGGCGACACTTCACTTATGAGTCTGCTGGGGTCACCTACTGTCTACATCAGTGCAACCCGATACAGATTGGGAGTTTGGAGGGACCACTTTATCGTAAACCATTGCTCTGACGGCCATAAAAGGCAAGATCTCTCAGTGGCGACCCTTTTCAAATTGAATTCCCATTCAAAATTTGATGTCTGTCCAGGCCTACTCTACTACCACAATGAGGCTGAACTCAAATAGAACTAGCAAAACCTGGTACCTTCCAATCTGATGGTATTAACATTGATTTCTCTAACTTCCATCCCATTCTTGTCTCTTTGTCAATTCCCCATTCTGGTTCCACTCTCATCCCTTCTCTTCTCTTCTCTTCACCTACTCATCATCCCTCCTCTGCTTCATCTCCTCCTTCCCTTTCTTCCATGGTCCACAGTCCTCGCCTATTAGATTCCTTCTTCTTCAGCCATTTACCTTTTCCACCTATCCCCTTCCAGCTTCTTACTTGAGAGGTTGGGCAGTCTAGGACTTGATTCATTGGAGTATAGGAGATTAAGTAGTGAGCTTAACTTAGTGTATAAAACATGAGGAGCATTGATCGGACTCTTACCAAGGGAAAGGGTGAGAGGTGAGAGATTTAAAAGGGACCCAAGGGGCAACTCCTTCACACAAATAGTGGTGGGTATATGGAATGAGCTGCCAGAGGAAATGGTTGACAACTCTCAAAGTACATCGGGATAATAGGAGTTTAGAGGGATATAGGGCAAATGGCGCTAGCTTGGTGGGCACCATAGTTAGTATGGAGTAGTTGGGCGGAAGAGGCTTTTTCTGTGCTCTGTTAGCTCTGAGAATGCTTTTAGTGGTGGAGTAAGGGAGGAGGTTGTAAAGATGGAATTTCAGTGTTCAGGTCTTTCAAGCTTAACATTACAGGAGACTGCATGCAAGTTGATGAAAGCGTAGTTACCCATTGTATCAGCAATACTGAGTGAGCTGATTTCTCAAATGATGAATAGCTCTTCTCTTTACATTGCAAAGGAGTAACTTCCCAATACAAGAGTAGCTCATACAGATCTCTGAACTGTGGAAGTGGAGTTCAATCCAGAAAAGTGTGAAGTGTAACACTTTGGTAGATTGAATTTGAAGACAAGAGTACAGGGTTAATCCAGAATTCTTAGCAGTGTGGAGGAACAGAGGGATCGTGGGGGATCCATGCCCAAAGATCTCCCAAAATTGCCGCGCAAGCTGATAGGGTGGTTAGAAGATCAATAGCCTTCATTAATCAGGAGATCGAGTTCGAGAGCTGCGAGGTAATGCTACAGCTCTATAAAACCCTGGTGAGACCCCACTGGCAAGATTGTGCTCAAATCTGGTGGCCCCATTTTAGGAAGGATATGGAAGCTTTAGAAAGGATGCAGAGGCAATTTACCATGATCCGCCTGGATTAGAGAGCATGTCTTATGACATTAGGTTGAGCGACCTAGATCTTTTCTCTTTGGAGCGAAGAAGGATTAGAGGTGACTTAGTAAAGGTGGTTAAGATGATAACAGACATAGATTGAATGGAAAGCTAGAAACTTTTATTCTAGGGTGGAAATGGCTAATAAGAGGGGGCATAATTTTAAGTTGACTGGAGGGAAGTATGGGAGGGGGGGGATGTCAGAGGTAAGGGTTATTTTTTTTTAAAAACATAGAGAATGATAAGTACATGAAATACTTGTCCGGGGTGGTGGTTCAGACAGATATATTAGTGGCATTTAACAACCTTTCAGATAGATATATGGATGAATGAAATATGGAGGTCTATGTGGGAAGGAAGTATTAGATTGCTCTGAGAGTAGATTAAAAGCTTGGCACAATATCATGGGCCTGTACTGCGCTATGTTCTGTGACTTAACTGAGTTTACAGCATATGTGGAAAAGTGGGCTTCTGTGAAAAAGTTTAGCTCAGATTAAATGTGGAACATTTTATCAATTTCCTTAAAGGCTAAAAGATCTGTTTTTATTTCTGATTTGCAATGTAATCAGTTTAGATAAGATTGGTATTAAAACAGTTTAGAGCACAGAACAGTAGAACATAGGGAACGGTCCTTTGACCCACCACGTCTACCAAACACAATGCTGAATTAAACTAAATCCTTTCTGTCTGTACTGGATCCATTTGTTTCTGTTTTCTCTATCTAGCAGCCTCTTCAGCATTACTATTGTATCTGCTTCCACCAGCATTCCTAACAGCCTGTTTCATGTGTGTGTGTGTGTGTGTGTGTGTGTGTGTGTGTGTGTGTGTGTGTGTGTGTGAGAGAGAGAGAGCTTAAATCACCCCCCCCCCCACCTTAAATGCACAATCTTCAAAATAAATGTATAACACCTACCCAACAGGCTGGTATATGTCTAGGGGAAAAGGAGATCCAGCCACTCACCAACCCCACTTCCCGTACACGTAGGTGCTGTGGGAATCAAGTTTATGCCGCGCACACACACACCATATCAAACTCACACCAGATACCGTTATGGAATACACTTCAAAGATTTTACTAAAACTAAAAGAGTACTATGCAATACAATATATATGAAGGAAAAGAAAATAAAGTAAAAGGCGCCAACTTATCAAAGTTCAGTCAGTTTAGTACACATCATTGGAGCTCAACCATCGAACCATTCGACCCCTCATCATTTTCCTCCGACCTCCACGTCCTCGCACCTGGGACCACCCGGGTGGTCGACCGAGCAGTGCAGCGCACGTCCACCTTCCTCGGCATCTCCTTCCCGCCTCCCCTGAAAAGACCGCAAAACCCCCGCTCCCAGACCCACAAGACAAAATAACATTCCCCGTTGGTCAACAAATGAATGCAATCCCGATATCAGCAAGTCTAAAGCTAAACGCAGTTGAGAGAAAGCATTCATCATACAAAGAAGCATTCCTACTCTTAACAAAACAAAGAAGCCATCTTGATTAACATACACAGTCCATTGTACAAATGTATTATCAAAGTACATATATGTCGCCATATACAACCCTGGGATTCACTCTCTTGAGGGCACACTCAATAAATCCATAGAATAATAACCACAACAGAATCAATGAAAGACCACACCAAGTATTCTAAAAGACAATGAACAGTGCAAATACAAAAATAAATAAATAATAATAAATACCCAATAGATGTTAAAAACATGAGATAAAGAGCCCTTGAAAGTGTGTTCATTGGTTGTAAGAACATTTCAATGATGGGGCAAGTGAAGTTGAGTGAAGTTATCCCCTTTGGTTCAACAGCCTGATGGTTGGGGGGTAATAATTGTTCCTGAACCTGGTGGTGTGAGTACTGAGGCTCTCGTACCTTCTTCCTGACGGCAGCTGTGAGAACAAAGCAAGATCTAGGTGGTGGAGGTTCCTGATGAAGCATGCAGCTTTCCCACGACAGCGTTTCATGTAGACATGCTCAAAGGTGGGGAGGTCTTTTCTCATGATGGACAGCCATATCCATGACCTTTTATAGGATTTTCTATTCAAAGGCTTTGGTATTTCCATATCAGACTGTGATACAGCCAGTCAATATACTCTCCACTACACATCTACAGAAGTTTGTCAAAGTTTTAGATGTCATGCCAAATCTTCACAAACATGTTCTGTAATACTTGATATTTCTCCCCGGGGGAAAAAAGATTCAGACCGTTTATTTTGGTAGTGGAGCAGCTAATATAATGCTTTAAGTGCCAGCTATAAGATCGGTGATCAATTCCACGGGCTGCCGGTAAGGAGTTAGTACATTCTTCTTATGACCACGTGGTTTCTTCCAGGTTTCCTCCCACATTCCAAAGATGTATGAGTTAGAGTTAGAAAGTTGTGGACATGCTATGTTGACACCGGAAACGTGGTGACGTTTGTGGGCTGACTCCAGCACATCCTCAGAATGTGTGGGTCATTGGGGTGAAAACACCACATTCCACTGCACGTTTTGATGCACATGTGACAAATAAAGCTAAGCCTTTATGCAATCGTATCTATGCCTCTTACTGCTTTATAATTTACTATCAGGTCTCCCCTCAGCCCCTATCACTCCTGAGAAAAGAACTCGTCCGACCAACCTCTCCTTATAGCTCACGCTAATTCAGCCTGTATCCTGGTGAACTACTTCTGCACCATTCCAAAGTCTCCACAACCTTCCTGTAATGGGGCACCATTAATTTAGCATTTTCCGAAAAAAACAAAGCAGACTTCTCATCGATTCTTTTAATAGGTACTCTGGAGCATCCACAGGCTGATAACTAACAGAGGAAGAAATGCACTCCACAGAACTTCACATTTCATCTGGAGTGTGGCTTCCAGCAGCAACATGGGAGAAGGATGGTCACCAGATTACACAAGGCAAGAGCTTACTAACAAGAGAAAACTGCTAATTTAATTGGTCCTGGAGATATCAGTTGAAGACCAGGAGGTCTTTCAAGCATCTTTCACATCGATCTGAGATGGATGGGTTCTTGATTGGTAGGGGTGAGTGAGTTAAGGGAGAAGACAGGCCAACAGGGTTGGAAAAAAAAACATTTGAGATTGAATGGCGAAACAGACCCAAATTACCTAATTCTGTTCCTAGATCTTGAAAGGTAAAATTTCTACCCAGTGTTTCTGAGAGGCAGAGTATACTGAATGAGAGAACGGTGAAGGCAGATATCTTCACAACAATTATGAGCACTTGAATCAGCAAAGCACAGAAGGTTATGGAACAAGTGCTGACAATAAGGATTGGTATACATGGTTACTTAGTGGTGTGGATGGACATGGTGGGCCAGTTGCCTGTGCCTGTACTGTATGACTCTGATTTAATGCTTTCACTGGACAGTAGAGTTTCCTTTGCCCTTACCTACCACCCCACGAGCCTCCATATCCAGTACATCATTCTCTGCAACTTCTGCCATCTTCAATGGGATCCTACCACTAAATGCATCTTTCCTTCCACACCCCTCTCCTCACTCTCTACTTTACACAGGAATTGCTCTCTTCATGATCCCCTTGTTCATTTGTCTCTCCCTGCTGAATGCCCCTCCCCCAGCACTTTTCCCTGCAAATAGAACAAGTGCTTCACCCATGCCTTTACCTTCTCCCTCACTTCCAGTCAGGGCCACAAGAAGTCCTTCCAGGTGAGGCAACACTTCACTTACAAGTCTGTCAGAGTCATCTATACTTAGTTCTCAGTACAGCCTTCTCTGCATCGGTAAGACCAAATGTAGATTGCAGCACCTTCACTAAGTCAGTCACAATACGTGGGATTTCCTGGTGGCCACTCATTTTAAGTCCCATTCCCATTTTGGCATGTTGGTCTATTACCTCTACTGCAACAGTGAAGCAGCAACACCACATATTCTGTCTGGGTAGCATCCAGCCTAATAGTATGAACAACGATTTCTCTAGCATCTGGTAATATCACCCCTCTTTCCCTTCTATTTTTCATTTCCCCATTCTGGCTCCTTTCGTATCCCTTTGTTTCTCCTCACTTTTCTCCCATGGTCCAGCCTCCTCTCTGATCCAATTCCTTCTTTTTCAGCCCTTTACCTTTTCCACTTATCACCTCCCAGCTTCTCACTTCATTTCCCCCTCCCCTAGTCACACCTATCACCTGCCAGCTTGTACTCCCTTTCCCCACCTTCTTATTCTGGCTTCTGCTTCCTTCCTTTCCAGTCCTGATGAAGGGACTTGGCCTAAAACTATTCCTCTCCGTTGATGCTGCCTGACCTGCTGAGTTCCTCCAGCATTTTACTTTTTGTTGCTCTGGATTTCTGGCATCTGCAGAATCTCTTGTGTTCAAGAGACAGATTATAGTAATTATAGAGTTGTTCCATGAGGAGAGGTTAACTGGGCCCATCTCCTTGGGAGTTTAGAAGAATAAGAAATGAAACTCAATTTCAAGATTCAGAAGGTATTTCAAGGAGAAAATATTTCTTCCTGTGGCATAGTTACATGCTGAGGGATTCTCCATTTTGGATGGAGATGGTCTATCACCAACACAAACAAATCTGCAGATGCTGGAGATCCAAAGCAACACACACTAAATGCTGGAAGAACTCAGCAAACCAGGGAGCATCTATGGAAATAAATAAACAGGACAACATTTCAAGCCAGCACCAAGATGGGTCTTGACCCGAAATGGTGATGCTAGAAGCATGGCGACACTTGTAAACTGCCCCCAGCACATCCTTAGTCTGTGTTGGTTGCTGATGCCATCAACATATTTCACTGTATGTTCCAATGTTCCGATGTACAAGTGACACATAAAGTTCATCTGTAATCGTTACGTTGTGACAATATACAATAAACAGCAATCTGCATATTTCCTTTTCTGAAATAAATTTTTCAGAAATATCCATTTAAAATGATCTTTTCTGTCAACCTGCCCAAAATGCCTGCCTATCGTCATCAGGTGCAGTAATCCTCCCAAAACCCACAGAGAAACAGCACACCTTGATATGACCTTCAGTACCAAGACAAAAGGGTCTTGAGCTGAAGTGTTGGCTCTCCATTTCCTTCCACAGATTCTGCCTGACCAAAGAGTTCCTCTAGCAGCTAGGTTTTTGCTCAAGGATCTTACAATGTGTTATTTTGGGGCTCCTGAAATTCTACAACTCTTTAGTCAACCAGAAGCCTTCTTTAATTTGAGACAGCACGGTAGCATAGTGGTTAGCACAACACTTTACAGTACCAGCAATCCAGTTTCAATTCCGGCCGCTGCCTGTAAGGAATTTGTATGTTTTCCCATGGCTGTGTGAGTTTCCTCTGGGTGCTCTGGTTTCCTCCCGCAGTTCAAAGACATACTGGTCGGTAGGCCAATTGTTCATTGTAAATTGTCTGATGATTAGGCTAGGATTAAATCGGGGGATTGCTGGGTGACACAATTAGAGGGGCCTATTCTCTGCTGCACATTAATAAATAAATAAGTTTACTTGTTTCTTTGTCTTAAGGTATTCTATTAATTCAGACTCAAGTCAGTAATGATGCAGCCCCTCAAAGTCAGTAATTTTCTTGGTGTCCTTATAGAAAATTTCTAAACTTCCACATCAGCCTCTGAAAACTCAAAGGGGTGAATGGCCTAATTCTGCTCCCATGTCTTATGAAGTTACCACACACGTTATAGACTGCTCAGGCCAGCTGCTTGCTGAGTGAAAATTATATTGCGTAAAATGTAGACAAAAGGTTAGAATCATGACTATCATCGGCTGAAACCTGGTTTGATAAGGAATGCCTGGCAGAAACCCCAGGCCTATCTGCTGGGCAATAAGCCCAGAGAGAGACAGGTGTGAGATAGTCCATTGCCCTATCATGGTCCCCACACACATACACAGAGAATCTGGATTAACGTTCAAAGCAAAATAAGAAACAAACATTTATTCAAAGGAACACAGATAACAGGCTACCATGGCCTTTATCCTTAATCAGGAGCAGAAAGTACTGGGTTTTTGAAAGGAAAAAGATGATGAAAGTATTTCTGGGTAAATCAGTACATGCAGTATTCTGTAATTCCTCGCTACACACTCAAATTGTTCAAGATAAATTGATGAATGCCTCAGCAAGAATGCAAGAGAGGCGTTTGAGAAGAAGAATAACTGGTCCTGTGTTAACATCTGTGACATAAGTCAAACAGCAGAGATTGTTAAATGGAAGATTTCCCTATTTATTTCCACATTTAATATATTGTAATCTATTATTTCTTTGCATTTGGTTTGGTTTATTATTATCACATGTACAGAGATAAAGCGAAAAACTTGTATACATTTCAAACAGATCAATTCATACTTTCGAGAACATCTGAGATGCCCTCTGTCAAAAAATGGCATTTCCCTTTCACCACTGATACTGCCCTCATCAGCATCCCCTCTATTTCCCACACATCTGTCCTCACCCCATCTTCCTGCCATCAGAGTTACTGTCATCCAATTACTGCCACCATCTTCAAGACAAACTGCTTTAACCCCTAACCCTAATGCACGAAGCTTGTCATCCACCCTTCCGACAGAAACAATCCAGGAGATGCAATGACCTGAGAATGTTTTCTGACAAGCCTGGAGCTTCCAGGGAAGAGAAAGTAGGAACAAGCCAGGGAGAGGGGGATCAATGTTATTGCAAATGGAATCAAACGGGTCTGGATGGCAAGGCTGCTCATTTGAAGGGGATTCTTAGTGCTGCTAAACTATAGGTGCTTGCAAACCATGCCTTTTAAATGGAGGGCTACGTAAGAGGTAAGGGTTAGATTGATCTTAAGAGTAGGTTAAATGGTTGGCACAACATCATGGACCTAGGGGCATGAACTGTGCTATAATATTCTATGTTCTAAGATCTACATTCAAACGAGACATCTTCATATCAGTGATGTAAAAGACCACTGAGTTGTTCCCTTGTGCAATAAGATGGACTGTTGACCTCACAATCTACTGCATTGTGATCTTGCACCTTATTGTTTACCTGCAATGCACTTTTGTGGGGTGGTAGGTAAGGGCAAAGGGAAACATACCCCTCTCATGATAGGAGGAGGATGGGGTGAGGACAGATGTTTGGGAAATGGAGGAGACACTGGTGAGGGCAGTGTCATTGATGATGGAAGGGAAACCTCGTTCTTTGATAAAGAGGACATCTCAGATGTTCTAGAATGGAAATTATCTGTTTGAAGTGTGTGCAAGAGAAGGTTTTCACTTTATCTCATATATGCGACAATAACAAGAAACCAAAACCAAGGAAACACAAAGACACAGTGGATTAAAATGCATTAAATGTGGACGTTGCAAGCAGTTGCAGATTTGTAGCGTCAAGGTTTTTGAATTGAACAGTATCTATAAGCAATAACATAGTCTCCGAGCAACAAAAGCATCCATTAGACAGCTAAAGGCCCGGGAAAGTGCCTTATAACTAGACACAGTCACATCGCTCCAGTCTCCTGACTGAGGCCACAAATTTAACTCTCAGCCAGTCATGGAACTGGTCACATCGAACACTACAGCATAGTTCAGACCCCTCGTCCCATGATGTTGTGCTGATCTCCCCTATACTTTCCTCTATTCACCTCAAAATTATGCCCCCTTGTATTATCCATTTCTTCCCTGGAGAAAAAGTTTCTGGCTATATCTCTTATAATCCTGTACATCTCTCATCCTCATTTACTCAAGAGAAAATATTATTTATATTTACTTATTAATATATAGCCTCATTTATTTTTGAACAGATGCACCATTGAAGGCATCCTATCTAGGTGCATCAGAGCTTGGCAAGGCAACCACCCTGCTCAAGACCATCGGGAACTGCAGAGAGATATCAACACTGGCAGTCCATCATGAAAACCAGCCTCTCCTCCACGAGCTCCATCTATGCTTCCTGCTGACTCAGGAAATCAGCCAACATAATGAAGGATCTCTCCCACTCTGGTCATTCTCTCTTCTACCCCCTCCCATCAGGCAGGTGACAGTAAAGCTTGAGAACATGTACCACCAGGTTCAAGGACTACTTCTGTCTTGCTGTTATGAGAAACCTGAAGACCTCTTGTACACTACAGGATGAATTCTTAATTTCCCAATCGATCTCGTTGTGGCCTTTGCACCTTATTGTTTACCTGCATTGCACCATATTCTGCATTTGCTTTTCCCTTTTCAATATCTGAACGCAGTTCTGTGTGGAATTATCTGTCTCGATGATATGCAAACAAAAGCCTTTCTCACCATGTCAGTTCATTCAATATCAGATTTACTTAGCATTTGTACATACAAGCATACAGTTTGCATAAACAACCGATACAACCTAGAGAGGTGCTGTGGGAATGTCCTAAGTGTCGGCACTCACTCTGGCGATGCAGTATGCCCACAATGGTCGGCAGAACAACACACAAGAGGCAACAAAATAAAAACTACAGAACAAGTCTCTTTCATCCCTCACACACACAAACACTTCTCCAACTCCAGGACAGGTCTCCAGCCTTCAGTCTCAAGGCTTCGGACATTGGGCTTCAAGTTCCAGACTACCGATCAACTTCTGGGCTCTGATCTTTGATATCAACGCCTGATCTAGCCGATGACAGACCCGGACCTCCAGGCTCAAGCTCTAGGCCGTTGACTGCCTGGATCTCGTGCCTCTCGCTCACACAGACTCCTAGTCATTGGCCTTTGAGCACAGAGTGGAGGCTCGTACTGTGGTGGGCCTTCATCTCCCATCCACGTTAGTGTCAATAACAAACCAATGATCAATTCATCTCCTGCTACCCCTGAGCTAAGGAGACTGATAAACATATCAGTGAGTCTAGAACAGGGGTTCCCAAACTTTTTTATGCCATGAACCACTATCATTCAGTAAGGGATCCCATGCACCCCAGGTTGGGAACCCCTGGTCTGAAATCACATACACACTAAACTAAGCAAGAATTGACAACTGTTTCTCTGAAGGACATCCATGAACCAGATGTGTTTTTACAACAAGCTTGGCAGTAACAGCCCAGTAAGTATTTTTACAGAAACTTTTTGGTTCATTCCAGATTTATTAGATTACTTAAAAATTTAAATTCTCTGTTGCTGTGGTGAGATTCAAACTGATGTCTATGAATTAGTGGTCTATTGAGTCCTTTGTCATCTTTCCCTCGGGTTAGCACTCACTGCACAGGGTAGGGCCACAGCTTGTAATACTACGATCAGTAAGGGGAACCCTGCTGTTCAATTACTGCAGCTCTTATCAGCTACGCATGGTTAACAACAGAGTACAATCTCCTAACCGCATGGGTTTCCTCCAGGTGCTCTTGTTTCCTCTGGCTGGCAAGTTAATTGCTCATGTAAATTGTCCCATGATTAGGCTAGGGGTAAATCAGCTTGAAGGGCCGGAAGAGGCTATTCCATGTTATATCTCAATAAATAAACATCACAGACAGCAATGTCTAGCATGCAATGCATTTAATGCAACAGAAACAATATCATTTTCCAAAGACGTTCAGCAACACTAGTAACCTGTGATATACTATTGAAACTACTGTAAAAACATGAAACATCACACCCAGAGCATGCCCTCTTCTCACTACTACCATCAGGGAAGTAGCGGAGCCTGAAGACCCACAGTCAATGTTTCAGAAAGGCCACGCATACAGAAAGGTGCCAGAAAAAGGCTGGCAACATGAAGGATCCCACCCACGCTGTTCAATGGTTCCATTTAATTTCAGAAAATTTATACAATTTACAACCCAAAATTCTTACCCTTCAGAGATCTATGAAACAAGAAATCCCCTTAAAGAATGAATGAGAGAAAATGTTAGAACCCCAAAGCCTTATGGACTGCTCGTCTTACTCCCATCTCAGGAAAGAGGCTATGTAGCATCTACATCAGGACCACCAGACTCAAAAAAAAACTACTTTCTCCTAACAGTACAGCTGATCAGCACCTCCACCCAGCAACTCACCCCTTCACAACCCCACCACCACTACTTTATTATTTCTTGTCAGAGTCACTTTATGTACAGACAACACAAACGAAATGCTGGAGGAACTCAGAAGGCTAGACAGCATCTATGGAAAAAGTAAACAAGTCGACGTTTCGAGCCTAGACCCTTTATCAGCACAGACACTTTTGTATCTACCATCAGGTTACGAACATATAAATAATGTACATAAGTATTTATATTTATTATGTTTTTTGTATTATTGTGTTCTTTAGCTTAGTAATTTTTTGTGCTGCATCAAACCCAGTGTAACAATTATTGCATTCTCCTTTCCATTTGTGTACTGAAAATAACATTAAACAATCTTAACCTTTACAAATAGCTCCACCCTCACTGCCATTAGATTTCAGAAAGGTCCATGAACAATACTTTGTTATTCCTTCTTTTTTGCACTATTTATTTATTGAACCACAAGACGTATGAGCAGAATTAGGCCATTTGGCCCATCGAGTCTGCTCCACCATTCAATCAGGGCTGATTTATTATCCCTCTCAACTTATTCCCCTGCCTTAGCCCTGTAAACTTTGATGCTCTGATTAATCAAGAACTTACCAACCACTGCCTTAAATATACCCAATGACTTGGCCTGCACAGACGTCTGTGGTTATGAATTCCACAGATTCACCACCCTCTGGCTAAAAAATTTTTTCCACATCTATATTCCAAAGTCTGAGGCTGTACCCTCTGGTCCTAGACTCCCCAACTGTAGGTATCATCCCCTCCACATCCACTCTATCCAGACCTTTCAATATTTGATAGGTTTCAATGAGATCCCTCATTCTTCTAAACTCCAGTGAGTACAGGCCCAGATCTATCAAATGCTCCTCATATGTTAACCCTTTCATTCCTGGGATCATTCTCATGAACATCCTCTCGACTCTCTTCAACGCCAACATATCCTTTCTTAGATGAGGGGCCCAAAACTGCTCACAATACTCCAAGTCCAATCTGATCAATGCACTATAAAGCCTCACAATTACACCTTTGCTTTTGTATTCTAGTCCTCTTGAAATGAATGTTAGCATTGCATTTGCCTTCCTACAATTAACTCAACCTGCAAGTTAACCTTCAGGGAATCATGTGCAAGGACTCCCAAGTTCCTCTAAAACTCATTTTTTGATTTTTTTTGTGCAATATACAAAATATCCATGCCCTTATTGCTTCCACCAAAGTGCATGAACATTGCATTCCATCTGCCTCTTTCCCCAATCTGTCCAAGTCCTTCCGCAGACACCATGCTTCCTCAACTCTACCTGCCCTTCACCTATCTTCCTATCATCTGCAAACTTGGCCATAAGCCATGTAAATCATTGACATACAATATAGAAGTTCAAAGTAAAATTTATTATCAGAGTAGATAATTGGCACCACATACAACCCCGAGATTGTTTTTCCTGTGGGCATACTTAACAAATCTAAAGAACAATAACTGCAAACAGGATCAATGAACAAAAAAAAATGCAAATAAGTAGCAATAAATAATGAGTATGAAATAACAAGATAAAGAGCCCTTAAAGTGAAACCATTGGTTGTGGGAACATTAGAAATAAAATAAGTGTAGTAATCCGTAATCCCCTTTTGTTCATGGGCCCTCTTTTATCCCCTTTGGGTTGAGAGGTAGTAACTGTTCTTGAACTTGGTAGTCTAAGTCCTGGGCTTTGATGACGAATATTGCTTTTCTATGGCAACGTTTCATATAGATGTGCTCAATTATTGGGAGGGCTTTACCCGTGATGTACTGGGCTGAATCCACTAACTTTTGTAGGATTTTCCACTCAGAGGCATTGGTGTTCCCATACAAGGCCAAAACGTAGCCAGTCTGCACACTTTCCACCACACATCTATATAAGTTTGCCAAGGTTTTTGATGACATGTTGAGTCTCCACAGACTCCTGAGGAAATCATGCTGTCTTTGCAATTACATTTACATGATGGGTCCAGGACAGGTCTTCTGAGAGACTGACACCCAGGATTTTAAAGTTACTCACCCTCTTCACCTCTGATTTTCCAATGATTACTGGCTCACGGACCTCTGGTTTCCCTCTCCTGAAGTCTACAATGAGATCCTTGGTCTTGACAAGTAATCCCAAAAGCAATCCTGCGGCACACTATTCACTGGCAGCCAATCAGAGAAGGCCCCCTTAATTCCCACTCTTCACCTGCTTCTGTCCATTCAACGGCCTTCTGAAAATCCATATAAACAACATCTACTCATTTTTCTTTGTCAATCCTCCCTGTTGTCTACTCAAAGAATTCAAACAAGTTTGTTAAGCAAGATTTCCCCTTTAGAAAACCATACTGACTTTGGCCTATTATCATGTGCTTTCAAGTACCCTGGCACCTCATCCTTAATTAACCTCACCATCTATCCAACCGCTAAAATCAGGCTAACTGACCTGTAATTTCCTTTCTTCTACCTCCCTCACTTCTTAAAGAGTGAAGTGACATGTGCAATTTTCCAGTCCTCCAGAATCATTCCAGTATCCAGTGATTTTTGGAAGATCATTACTAATGCTTTCAATTTCTTCAGCTACCTCTTTCAGGACCCTGGTGTGCAGTCTACCTGGTTCAGGTGACTTATCTACATTCAGACTTCTCAGCTTCCTAAGCACCTCCTTAGTAATAGCAATGACACTCACTTCTGCCCAGTGACCCTCTCACATTTCTGGCATTCTGCTAGTGTCTTCCACAGTGAAGACTGATGCAAATAATTATTCAGTTCATCCACCATTTTTTTTGTCTCCCATTACTACCTCCCCAGTGTCATTTTTCAGCTGTCTGACATCCACTCTCATCTCTTTTTAACTTCAGGAATATATGAAAAAATATTTTGTATCCTCTTTTATATTATTAGCTAGCTTACCTTCATATTTCATGTTTTCTCTCTTTATACCTTCTGCTGGATTTTCAAAGCTTCCCAATTCTCTACCTTTCCACTAATTTTTGCTATATTATATGCCTCTCTTTTGCTTTTATGCTGGTTTTGACTCCCTTGTCAGCCACAGTTGCCTCATCCTCCCTTTAGAATACCTATTCATCTTTAGGATGCATCTTTCTTGCACCATTCAAATTTCCCCCGCAAACATCAACCTTCACTGTTCTGTCATCATCCCTGCTAGTGTCCCCTTCCAATCATCTTTGGCTAGCTCCTTTCTCATGCCTCTAATTCCCTTTTCTCCACTGATACATCCGATTTTAGCTTCTCTTTGTCAAACTGCAGGGTGAATTATATAATACTATGAACACTGTCTCTTAAGGGTTCCTTTACCTTCAGCTTCCTATTTGATATGTAATCAAATCTGTGTCATTACATAACACCTATTCCAGAACTGTTGTTCCTCTAGTAAGCTCAACTACAAGCTACAAGTTTAAACCTTTTCCAACAGCTGTCACAAATCTGCCCACAAGGATATTGGTTCTCCTCGGGTTCAGGTGTAACACATCTGTTTTGTACAGGTTGTAATTTCCCCTAAAGAGATCCCAATGATCCAGAAATCGGAACCCCTGCCCCCTGCACTAATTCCTCAGTCTCACTTTCATCTTCCAATTCAGGTGATTCAGACTCTCCAAGATGCGTAGCACAGGCAGAGATGATTATCCTGGAGATCCTGCTTTTCAGCTTACTGCCTAACTCCCTAAATTCTCTCTTCAGGATCTCCTCCTTTTTCCTGCCTATGTCATTGGTACCAACATGTACCATGACTTCCGGCTGTTCAACCCCCTTTAGAATACCATGGACCCGATCAGACACACCCCTGACCCTGCCACCTGGGAGGCAATATACCATCTGAGTGTCTCTTTCAGGTCCACAAAATGTACTTTCTGCTCCTCCAGTTATGGAATCCCCTATCACTACTGCACTCCTACTCACCCACTTCCCTTCTGAGCCACAGAGCCAGAGACCTGGTCACTGCCACTTACCCCGGTAGGTTGTCTCTGTCAACATTATACTTCATATTGAGGGAAATGGCCACAGGACTATTCTGCACTGCAACCTATTCCATTTCCCTCTCCTGACAGTCACCCAGGGACCTGCCTCCTAAAATTTCAGGGTCACTACCTCCCCTCCCTGTAGCTCCTATCTGTCACCTCATTTTACCACATGAGCTGAAGGACACTAAGCTGCAGCTCCAGTTCCTTAACACGGTCTCTAGGGAGCTGCAGTCCAATGCACTTTGCGCAGGTATAGTTACCAGGGAGACTGGAGGTTTCTCAGAATTCACACATCTCTCACAAAGGACATACCACTACCTTCGGATTTATTCTCAGCACACTAGCTATGTACTAACAGAAAAAAAAACTAACTAGAAACTTACTTGCTCACTAAAATACTCTATCTTCGCTTGCCCAAGCCTGTTGAGCCAAAGCCAGACCAATCTAACAATGCCTCACTCCAACAATGGCCGCTCTGCTTACACCTCTTTTTCTTTCATTGGCCCTGTGCGGATTACTGCCACTGAGTAAAAATCCCAAACCCAACGACCTCTCTCACTAATCGCTGCCCACCGAGAAACAAAATTGTAATTTATGTAGTTTTGTGTCGTCCCACTATATTTCTGCTGCAAGACAACAAATTTCACACCGTACAAGACAGTGATAACAGAACTGAGTCTGAGGTTAGTGCACACAGGGATGATGAGTGCATGAATTAGGATTTGTGCAGATAATAAATGGATAGGTTTTGGTACAAGACAGGAGGCTAAGAGAACTGCAGTGGAAGGGTCCACTCAGAAAGTGGAGTGAACCACTCTGAAGAAAACTATTAGAATTACATTTTTAAAAAGTAAAAGCAATGCTTTGTGTGACCTTGGAGGTGGTAATTGTGGTGATTATCAGTTTAACCACAGTCAGCACAGATTTCCAAGGGTGCTTACAAGTCTGATAAGGAACTATTATACAGCAGCACAGCAATTGTTTCACATGCTGCTAGTTCATTCATCACCCTCCTCTGGTGCTGTCAGAGAATAACTGGTACTGACTAAAAGCTGCACATACCTGTCAGGTGTTATCACAGAAGCCGCAGTAGGAAGCAACAAGAGGCCACACTGCACAGTTATACAACATCTGTGCCGCCATCAGTCAAGCCCACTGGCCACTTCAGAATGATTACAGATGATAAAGATTTAACTTTATTTCTCACATAAGCATTGAAATATGTTGTGAAATTTGTTGTTTGCAACAGTCTGAGGATGCGCTTTAAGAATCGCCGTGCTTTCAGTGCCAACAGCTTACTGCCGTATGTCTTTGGAATGTGGGAGGAAATCAGAGCACTCGGAGGAAACCCCAGCAGTCATGAGGAGAATGTAGAAACCCATTACAGACAGCGGCGGCATCTGGTGTTGTAATGCATTATGCTAACTGCTACACTACTGGGCACCCTACCTCGACGTTCATCTCTGTTGAAATTACCTCGTTATGAAAGGTGCCAGCAAGCTGCCAGGTTAATTGTTGCACCGAGGGGTTAGGACTTCATTCACTGCCCAGGACAGGTCAACATTCTGTTTTCACATCAGTTCAGCAGGGCGAGCCCAGTACAACCCAGGTTACTTCCTGTGACATCCTGAACAGAGCACAAATTCCCTGCATTCACAGCGAAACACTGAAGCGTTGACTATTGGACGTGACATAGTTTCGGAGAATGAGAGGTGGCTTGACAGATATATAAGAGACATACATCAAGTGGACAACCATCACCTTTTTCCCAGGGCAGCAATGGTTAATACGAGGGGTATAATTTTAAAGAGATAAGTGGGCATGTCAGAGGTAGTTTATATTTTTGTTTACTTTTTAATTTTCTTTTCCCACACACAGAGAGTGGTGGATGCATGGAATATGTTGCCAAGAGTGGTGGCAGAGGCAGACACAATATAGACATTTAAGAGACTCTTAGATAAGCACATGGATAACGGAAAACATGGAGGGCTACGTGGAAGGTAAGAAATTGATTTTGGAGTCGGTTAAATGGTCGGCACAACATTATGGGCTGAGGGGCATTTTACTATCCTGTACTGCTCAAACCAAAGGTACTGTACATACCAAAGGTCTGTCATTCCACTCAGGTGATTCCAATGGGCTCCATTTAAGCTAATCCCATTTGCCTGTAACCCTCCAAAACTTTTCTATCCATCTGCGACCTTATGCTGCTGTTACATTAATGATTACAACTGCTCAACTTCCAGCTTTGTGGCACTAAACCCAAACTGTCGGACAGCAATTGAATTCATAGAATAACACAGCATGGGAACAGGCCCTTCAGCCCTCTGTGTCTGTGCTGATTGTGATGCTAATTTAAACTGTACATCTGCCTGTACCCCTCCATTCCCTACTTGTTCATGTGACTGTCTAACATTGCTGTTGTATCTGCTTCTACACCTCTCCTGGCTCTGTGATCCAGGTACCTACCATTCACTGTGTGAAAAAGCTTACCATGCAAATCTTACACCTCACCACCTTAAAGCTACACCCTCTAGTATCTGACAACTCACATTCCCAGCCTTTTTGACAAAGGCCCCATTAAAATGCCACTGTGGCAGCTTGTTCCATACACAGAATGAGCCTGATTTTCTAGATACAATAAATTGCTAGTAGAAAGGAAACTGCATTCTGATTTGAACCGTGCTATACCTCGGGGATACCCAACACGTGATCCTGAGGCCAGATGCAGCCTGCGGGCTCCTGTTCCTTTGTAAACTGCAGAAGGGTTGCTTCCAATTTGCAAGCTTGTAGCATAAATTACCCCTGCTGCCTTCAGCTTTCTTGGATCAGGTGGGCTGGGAAAGAGAGCGATCCTTCTCGGTTTGATTGAGACCAACAGAAGCTGTCATCAAAATAGTTTGTTGACATTTTTCTCCTCTGCCAAAACGATTGCTGGAAAAGAATTTATTTTTAACGCCGGGCTTTTAAAAGGCAATGCATTGGCTTGCATATCTTCAGTGAAAGGCTGTCAGATGAAGTATGGTTATGCTAATGTCTAACCCTCGAGCAAACCATCAGCATAACATCAGAAACACCTTGTGCACATTACAAGGTACATTAACTCTAAAAGCAAAGAACATTGCAAACACACTGCATGTCAGGCAGCATCTGCGGAAAGTGAAACACAGTTAATGTTTCAGAACCTGAGCAAAGGGACTTCAACTTGAAATGTTAACATCTGCAGTCTCTTTCAACTTACTAGGTTCAAGAGAATGTAACCTTGCACCATAACTTCTAAAAGAATAATGAATTAAAACCAAGATCCCGTGAGTGCTGGATTAGCAGAGTTCTACTAAGTAGTAAGTAATTAAACAGAATTGATTCACCATCCTCCAATGATACTCAAGCCACTCTTTCTCACCGACAATCAACACTGGCACGCTTCAAACATGTGTGTTTAGTCTACTGCTCTACTCTCTCGACACTCGTGACTGTGTGACTAGCCACAGCTATAAATACACCTCTGACACCACTGTGATTGACAGAAGCTCAGATGGTTATGAGGAGGCGAAGAGGAGTGAGATACATCGGCTGGTTGGCTGGTGTCACAACAACAACCTTGTACTCAACGTCAGTAAGACCAAAAGATTTAATGAGGACTCAGTCTTCATTGAGGGATCAGTAGTTGAAAGGGGAAGCAGCTTCAAGTTCCTGGGTGTTGACATCTCAGAAGATCTACCCTGGGCCCAACATATTTGTGTTGAACGAGCTTCCAGTAGAAGTGGTAGAGGCAGGTTTGATTTTTAAAAAAATTGGATAGGTATATGGACAGGATAGGAATGGAGGATTATGGGCTGAGTGCAGGTCAGTGGGACTAGGTGAGAGTAAGCGTTCGGCACGGACTAGAAGGGCCGAGATGACCTGTTTCTGTGCTGTAATTGTTATATGGTTATATTTATGAAATCACAAAGAAGGCACACCAGAGACCATATTTCATTAGGAGTTGAGGAGATTTGATATGTCACCAAAAACACTCACGAATTTCTACAGATGTACCATGGAGAGGATTGTGACTGGTTGCATTACCATCTTGGTGAGGAGGTTGCAGAAGGTTGTAAACTCAGCCAGCTCCATCATGGGCAATAGCCTCCCACCACTGGGAACATCTTCAAAACAGCTCATGAAGGTGGCATTCATCATCACGGATCCTTATTATCCAGGTCATGCCCTCTCTTCAGGACCCTGAAGATGCACACTCACTGTTTTAGGATCAGCTTCTTCCCTCAGGTTTCCGAACGGTCCATGAACCCATTCACACTACTTTGTTATTTCTGTTTATTTAGTTTTGTGACTTTTAAGTTTTATGTCTTTACACTGTACTGCTGCCACAAAGTCATATTTCTTGACAAATGTTGGTGATAAGGAACCTGAATGTGATTCAGGTTAAGGGAGGAAATCTAGCATCCTTACCTGGTGTGGCTTAAATACGGCTCTTAACTGTCCTAAAAAATAGCCCAGCAAGTCTATCGGTTTAGGGTCCAACAGGGGATGGGCAATGGGGAAGCAGCATATGCTATTTTTTTAATTTTTATACATTCTTTTTGCAACTTGTAGTAAATTTTTATGTTTTGCACTCTACTGCTTCTGCATAACAACAGATTTCAGTGATAATAATCCAGATTCTTATGAATATATTCAGCAATTTTAGAAACACAGAAAACCTAGAGCACAATACAGCCCTTCGGCCCACAAAGTTGTGCCAAACATTTCCCTACCTTAGAAATTACTAGGCTTACCCATAGCCCTCTATTTTTCTAAGCTCCATGTACCTATCCAAAAGTCTCTTAAAAGACCCTATCGTATCTGCCCCCACCATCGTTGCCGGCAGCCCATTCCACACACTCACCACTCTCTAAGTAAAAAACTTACCCCTGACATCTCCTCTGTACCTACTCCCCAGCACCTTAAACTTGTGTCCTCTTGTGGCAACCAGTTTAGCCCTGGGAAAAAGCCTCTGACTATCCACACGATCAATGCCTCTCATCATCTTGTACACCTCTATCAGGTCACCTCTCATACTCCGTCGCTCCAAGGAGAAAAGGCTGAGTTCACTCAATCTTTTCTCATAAGGCATGCTCCCTAATCCAGGCAACATCCTTGTAAATCTCCTCTGTACCCTTTCTATGGCTTCCACATCCTTCCTGTAGCGAGGTGACCAGAACTGAGCACAGTACTCCAAGTGGGGTCTGACCAGGGTTGTGCTGCAACATTACCTCTCGGCTCCTAAATTCAATTCCAAAAAGCTGGCTAGTGATCTCCTGGCCCACAGAAATCAAGCCTTGTGAGTGTGCTTTAATTGCCACTTTTTTTAAAAAAACATCATGTTATCCCTTGTCCCTTTGGTCCAGGGAAATCTCTCCTTACCCTCAAATCTCCTTAGTCTCCTCCTATACATTTCCTTCAATTTTGAAAATTACCTCTCTGTGGTGCCATTCCGACTCCTTAACGATATGCTGAGTAATTCTGTTTCCCATTGCTGGTAACCTCTATTAATACCTTAAATATTTGGAATTTTAATGTGTAATGGAATTAAATACAGTAAAAGTAATTCTGTAGTGGACCTCAGAGGAATGTACCTGCCCGTATCTCACTTTTACCACAGCGGATAATATTTCAACTAGACAGGACAGAACGGCAGGTATTAAAGCAAGCCATATGCTTCTAATAACCCCAGTGAAAATTGGATTTATATGGCGATAAAAACAGACTGCTTCCCAATATATTTCTGGATGCCCTTGTCTGATCCAGAGGCCTTAATGATAAAGAGAGTGTGCTTCTGTACATATAGAGTACTGTTGAGGGCAGGATCAACTTCACCAGCATCTCCACTTCTTCAGGAGAACAGAGAAACATTTGCCAAGACCCTCAACAATTTTTATCAATGTGCCATAGAAAGCATTCTATCTAGATACATCATGGCTTGGTATGATAAGTGTGCTACCTGAGATGACAGAGTTGTGGACACAGTTCAGCACATCAAGGAAACCAGCCTCCTCTCCATGGACTATGTCTACATTTCCTGCTGCCTCGAGAAGCAGCCAGAATAATCGAAGAGCCCACCCATTTTGGACATTCTCTCTCCCATCAGGCAGAAAACACACAGCACCAGGCTGAAGGACAACTTCTATCCCACTATCGAACAGTACTATTATTAAGATAGTCTTGATCTCACAATCAAGGCCTTACACCTTATTGTCTGCCTGCACCGCACTTCCTCTGTAACTTTATTCTGCATTCTGTTATTGTTTTCCCTTGTATCGCCCGCCTCAATAGACTGATGTGATCCAAATGATCTGTACGGAAGGCGTGCAGAACAGTTTTTCACTGTACCTCAATACATGACGATAATAATGAACCAATGTATCAAATTCACTCCAACAAACTGTTAGAAAGCATTTTCTCACATATTCATCTTCAAAGATGCTCTCACACACCTTGCATCAAGCGGCGCTTAGGTAGAACTAATATTCTGAAGAACGTACCAATTACAGAAGCATATGCAAGGAAGTAGAATACACAGAGCACACTAATTAATGTCGATAATGTGCTGTTGGGATGTGGGAATGAGAATCCATCCCATCACAGGCAAAATCAGGAATCACTGTGATTAGGAGATTTAAGTCCTTAAATCTTATATGGGTGACAGTCCAAGGCATGCAGCAAAGCAGCAGACACCTCAGAATGCTAGAACCAGCAGAAGGCATCTCTTCATGCCAGCTTGCATGGCACGCACCAAGTTGTATTGCTTGGAGTGGCACAATGGAGTAGCTGTTAGCTCCACCGATTTACAGTGCCAGCTGCATGTTCTTTGTTCTGACGTTATCAGGATGAGTGATCAACTTTATGAGGAGCAGTAGAGAGAATGGATTATACTGATAGTGCCTGCAATACTGAGCTGTACACTATTTCAGGTGGAGATCTGCATTCAATTGTTGAATGAAGATCTTCACTTTCTTATTTCGCTGAACATTAAATTTATCTGCAGATGTATAAAGAATAGGGGTGATTTAGATTGGAGTTCAACTCTTTAGAAGCTACTCTGTGGCCGAGTGTTACAACATAGAACATAGAATAGTACAGCACATTACAGGCCCTTCGGCCCACAATGTTGTGCCGACCCTCCAACCCTGCCTCCCATATAACCCCCCACCTTAAATTCCTCCATATACCTGTTGCAGCCGGTAGGTGCTGCTGCCTCAGAAAGCCAGCTGTCCGGGTTTGATCCAGACCTCGGATGCTGTCTGTGTGGAGTTTGCACAATTTCCCTGGGACTGATAGATAGATAGATAGATAGATAGATAGATACTTTATTCATCCCCATGGGGAAATTCAACTTTTTTTTCCAATGTCCCATACACTTGTTGTAGCAAAACTAATTACATACAATACTTAACTCAGTAAAAAATATGATATGCATCTAAATCACTATCTCAAAAAGCATTAATAATAGCTTTTAAAAAGTTCTTAAGTCCTGGCGGTTGAATTGTAAAGCCTAATGGCATTGGGGAGTATTGACCTCTTCATCCTGTCTGAGGAGCATTGCATCGATAGTAACCTGTCGCTGAAACTGCTTCTCTGTCTCTGGATGGTGCTATGTAGAGGATGTTTAGAGTTTTCCATAATTGACCGTAGCCTACTCAGCGCCCTTCGCTCAGCTACCGATGTTAAACTCTCCAGTACTTTGCCCACGACAGAGCCCGCCTTCCTTACCAGCTTATTAAGACGTGAGGCGTCCCTCTTCTTAATGCTTCCTCCCCAACACGCCACCACAAAGAAGAGGGCGCACTCCACAACTGACCTATAGAACATCTTCAGCATCTCACTACAGACATTGAATGACGCCAACCTTCTAAGGAAGTACAGTCGACTCTGTGCCTTCCTGCACAAGGCATCTGTGTTGGCAGTCCAGTCTAGCTTCTCGTCTAACTGTACTCCCAGATACTTGTAGGTCTTAACCTGCTCCACACATTCTCCATTAATGATCACTGGCTCCATATGAGGCCTAGATCTCCTAAAGTCCACCACCATCTCCTTGGTCTTGGTGATATTGAGACGCAGGTAGTTTGAGTCGCACCATATCACAAAGTCCTGTATCAGTTTCCTATACTCCTCCTCCTGTCCATTCCTGACACACCCCACTATGGCCGTGTCATCAGCGAACTTCTGCACATGGCAGGACTCCGAGTTATATTGGAAGTCTGATGTGTACAGGGTGAACAGGACCGGAGAGAGTACGGTTCCCTGCGGCGCTCCTGTGCTGCTGACCACCGTGTCAGACCTACAGTCTCCCAACCGCACATACTGAGGTCTATCTGTCAAGTAGTCCACTATCCAATCCACCATGTGAGAGTCTACTCCCATCTCCGTTAGTTTGTGCCTTAAGATCTTGGGCTGGATGGTGTTAAAGGCACTAGAGAAGTCAAGGAATGTAATCCTCACAGCACAACTGACCCCATCTAGGTGACTGAGTGCATTTCCTCCAGCTGCTCAGGCTTACTTCAGTTTCTGTGGTCAGCGTGGTGGTATAACAGTGCTTTGCAGTGCCAGCAATCAGTATTCACTCAGCCCCAATCTGCTGCCTTCGCCCCATACCATTCATACCCTGACCAATCAAGAATCTATCATCTTCTGCCTTAAATATGCCTTAAACTGTGGACTTGGCCTCCACAGTTATCTGTAGCAAAGAATTTTACAGATTCATTTCTCTCTGGCTAAAAAAATTTCTCCTCATCTCTGTTCTAAAAGGACACCCCTCTATTCTGAAGCTATATCCTCTGGTCTTAATACTTTCCCACCATAGGAAACATACTCTCCACATTCACTTTATCAAGGATTTTCAACATTTTATAGGTTTCAATGATGTCACCCCTCCCTCTTCTGAATTCTAGTGAATACGGTCCAGAGCCAACAAACACTCTTCATCTGACAAGCCATTCAATCCTGGAATTATTTTTGTGAACTTCCTTTGAACCCTCTCCAGTTTCAGCACATCCTATCTAAGATAAGTAGCCCAAAATTGCTCACAATACTCTAAGTGAGGCCTCACTAGTACTTCGAAAGGGAATGATGAGCAGGCGTAGACAAGATGGGCTGAATGGCCTCCTTGAAAGTCACATTAAAAGATTAGAAATTATTCTTCAAAGTCAAAAGCAAAATTTGGAACACAGGAAGGACACAAACTTTATCATAACAACACCAAAACTTTTAATTCATTGGCGGCAAAGTTCAAGGTTTCGATTATCTATTTAGAACCATATATACAGTAAGCATGCCAAAGACGAACAATCCATAGAGTCAATGTTTTCCCTTTGCTCTCCCCTCATTATCACTATAATCCTTTTTTCTCACCGACATTCTCCTTTTGAATATTCAAATTTGCTCCCATAAGTACAAACTGTAAACATTTTTATTTACACAGCCCGCATTTGAGCGAGATCTTTATGGCGTAGTCTGTTTACACAGTAGCTTGTGTGTGTGAATGCCCAAACCAATTCAGCTGCAGCCAATTCCCATCTTGACATCAAAACAGCAAAGGCACCAACACAGTACTGGATGGCAGAAAGAATTCAAGACAAAGAAATTCAGGGTATCATGATCAGCAGACCAGAAAGTAAACCATTTGATTTATTATTGTTACATGTACTGAGGTACAGAGAAAAAACTTTGTTTGATACATATGAGAGGGAACTGGATGAATACTCATATGGAGAAAGAGATTGGAGCGATATGGGAGAGAGCAGGGGGGAAGAATTAACTCTATGAGTTGTTGCTCATTGCCGTACTAATGTGTGATTCTAAAGAGAATGTCAGAACCTTGAGATATCGCAAATCTTTTCAGCCAATGAAGTAATTGAGAGCTTTGGTGGTGTTATGATGAAATTTAGTCTCTGTTCCACCTCTTGCTTTTGACATTGAGGAATGATTTCACTTTTTTCTCTTACAACATTAAAAGAATTCATTCACCTCATCTCATCTGTGCTAGCTTTCTGGCTATTCCTTATCAATCCCTTTGTTTAGCATACAAACCATTTCATCACAACAGTACATTGAGGTAATACAAGGGAAAACAGTAACAGAATGCAGAATTAAGTGTTACAGTTACAGAGAAAATGCCATGCAGGCAGAAAATAAGTTACACGCCAGAGAGTACAGGTTTAAGAGGAAGAGTAGGGATCTGAGGAGCAACATTTTCACCTAGAGGGTGGTTAGAATCCAGAATGCACTTCCTGAGAGAACCATCAGGCACAGGAACCTTGGGTCCCACACCACCATGTTCAGATACAGTTGTTACCCTACAAGCATCAGGCTCCTGAACCGGAGTGAATAACTTCACTCACCTCAACTCCGAACTGATTCCATAACCTACAGACTCACTTTCAAGGACTCTACAACTCATCTTCTCAGTATTTACTTACTTTTTATTATTTAAGCAGCTGGTGTGCTTTTGCACATTGGTTATTTGTCAGTCTTTGTGTATAGTTTTTTTTTGTAAATTACATTGTATTTCTTTATTTTCCTGTAAATGCCTGCAAGAAAATGAATCTCAGTGATGCCATATTGCAATTCATTTTAATTTGATTTTAACTTTGAGAAGGTGGTAGAGGCAGAGAATCTTGCGGTGTTCAAGAAGTATTTGAAGGAGGGCTTAAGGACTAAGGGCTGAAAGGCCTGTTTCTGGGCTGTACGTTTCTCTAACTATTGTTTCCAATAGAACAAAGATGGAGAACAAAGTTTGGGGTGAAGGAAGATAGTACAGTGACAAAGACAAGGGAAGAAAAAGGAAAACTTTAATGAAAAAAGAACTGACGGATCCAATCCCGTGCAGTTTGTGTCACTAAGTAGTCAAGTTTCTTGCTACCCAACGAACTGAAAGAGCCCTGGGTCAACATGACACGGCCGTCTCCACAGCTAAACCCAGGAAGGATGTTGGGAATTAGAATATATTGAAATTTATATGCTTAAGATTAAAAGGAGGCTGTGCGCTGGTCTTAAAATCAAGGGAATTATTGCTTTTTTAGTATTTTTATCTGGAAGTACTCGACTTCCTTATCACTCAGTAATTCCCTCTTAAAAACAAAGGCCTTCACCTCTCTCTCAGGTTATTACCCAGACACAATGAATTAACTGTCTCAGCAGCAGGAGCACATATTTTGTCAAATGTTTTGAATTATTTTCTGAAACTGGATTACTCGATTAGGATTCACAAGGAGTGGGTTCAGAGGCAACCCTGTGCCCTTCCTGTTAGAATCCCGGGATACATAAGCACACAGTCTCCTGTTAGGAGGCAACATTTACTTATTGAGAGTTATTGACATAGGATATCCCAGTTAAACCCAGAAAGTTTATTTGCAATGGACCAGTGCCCAGTAACTTACTGGAGACAGTACAAACTTCATACAAGTCAGGAGGTTAGTCAGAGACAATTCTCATAGTTCAATGCCACAGGACAAAATGGCACTCGCTTGGGACACCTTGGAAGGATGTAGGGAACACTTACCAGACTGGACATCATGGGCACACACATTAGTCTGCCCTAGGCCGACTAACACATGCATGTACACCCACACTAGTCCAGACACACACATACACCAGACAGACTGGCCTGCGCACACATAAAGACAAATTACAGGCCACCCATGCCCAACGCCACACCCTCCTTCCTTCTAGGCCGAACTGGCAGTAGGTAAAACACTTAAAAAAAAGGAAGAAAATAAGGACCTGTGCCAGTAATGGTAATGTCACTGAATTCTCTCTTGTTGGATCTCGTTTTTGCCTGACTTTTATGCGGTGTGCATGTTACTTCGCATCTCTCTGTCCAGGCTTGGATATCGACCAGCTCTTGCTGCATTTGCCTAGTTTCCTTCGTTATCTGAGCAGTTGCAAATGGTACTAATGTGCAGTCACCAGCAAACAGAGAATCATAGAGCACTACAGCGCACTAGTCCATGCCGGGCTGGGTTTCTGTCTAGTCCCATCTACCTGTACCTGTCCCTCCAAAACTCTCCCATCCATGTACAAATCAAACTTCTCTTAAACGTTACAGATGAACCCACATCCATCAATTCTGCTGGCAGCCCTTTCCACACCTGCACCACCCTCTGAGTGAAGAAGCTCGCCCTCAGATATCTTTTTAATACTTCACCATTCACCTTAAACCCATGATCTCTAGCTTTAGTCTCCCCCAAACTGAGGGAAAATGTGTTGTATGCATTCACCCTATCTATACTCATAACTGTGTATACCTCTATAAGATCTCCTCTCATTCTCTTTACCCTGCAGGGAATAAAGTCCTAACCTATTCAGTCTTCTACAACTCATGTTTTCAAGTCCCAGTAACATCTGCACTCTTTTCAAACATATGGATATCTTTTTCATAGGTAGGGACACAATACTCCAAATTTGGCCTTACTAACGCCTTGTACAACTTCAACATAACATCCCAACACCTGTACTCAATACTCTAACCTCACTCCCTGCTTTTCCATCTTTATTTCAGATTTCAAACACCCGCAGCATTTTGCTTTCAGCGTAAGACTTGCTGATCTGTCTGGCAGCGTGGGTTCAGTCCAGGATTTATTAGAATGTTTAAATTCACAATTAAGCTTTAATTAGAGCACGCTCCCCAGTGAATCAGATTTTAAGCGCCTGGTAATTGTTAACTGAAAAACTTCAAGAAAAAAAAGAGGATTAAAATTCCTGGTCACCTGCAGAATGACTCCTGATGGTTTGTTTTGGCTGGGACCGGGGACGGTGGAAAAGAAGAATGCTTGCATGCTTTTCAGAGTCAGAGGGCGCCGGATTTCCCCGGAGATAATGTGATAGCAATTAAGAAGTTGCTGGTTAATTTATTTTCAAATGGGAAAACAGTTACATGAACACCGGCTCACAATCACTGGAAATGCAAAGACAGTGAGGTAAATCAAGGAATAGTGATTGAAATTAATTAATGGAATTGTTTAAGTAAGATTAAATGGCAGTTTTTGTCAGTGTTTAAGCTTTACTTGCACATCTTCTCCAAATCACACTATCAATGTTTCTCTTTATTCATTTCCGCCTTGCATTCCTCCAGCTTCTCCTTCAACAGGGTATATAATTGAGGACAAATTGGACCCTCATCCAGTCGAAGAACTGATTGTGGACTTCAGGAAGGGGAAGTTGTGAAAAGAGTCAGTGCAGATTAGAAATAATATCTCTTCATTGACAATCAACACAAATGCACCTCAAGCTAACATGTTTAGCCCACGCTTCTACTCTCTCTACATCACAACTTCTCCTACATTTGTTCTTCAATGTTAAACACTCCGATAGATGACTCTTCATTCTCCCACATTCCAAGGAATAAGGACCAAGCCTGGCCAATCCCTCCCTATAACTCAGACTTTCTAGTCTGGGCAACATCCTCAATCTTTTCTGCACTGTTTTCACTTTAACTACGTTTCTCTCCGTCCACAGATGCTGCCTGACCTGCTGAGTATCTACAACATTTGCTGTTTATGTTGCTAATATCCAGCATCTGCATTTAAAAAAAAAGTTTTTGGTTTGATTTTCATATTACCGTAGATTCCGGACTACAGAGCGCACCTGATTAAAAGCCGCAGGCTCTAATTTTAGAAATAAAATCAATTTTTTAATTGTAAAGGCCGCACCGGATTTTAGGCCGCACCGCTACTTTTAAATATACATACGTATCGGTAACACAAATTACGTTGCATATACTTTTTTACTGAACAGCACGAACAACATTCCAATATCTCCTAGCGACTGGTAAAAATATATATACTGCAGCCTACCAGGAAAAGTTATTGATCGACTTTAACTTAAAAGCAGCGTTTTCGCTCGGGTCTAATGTGCTTGCGCAATGCGATCGGGTCTAATCGGGTCTAATCGGGTCTGATGCGCTTGCGCAATGCGATCGGGTCTAATCGGGTCTGACGCGCTTGCGCATTGCGATCGGGTCTAATCGGGTCTGACGCGCTTGCGCAATGCGATCGGGTCTAATCGGGTCTGACGCGCTTGCGCAATGCGATCGGGTCTAATCGGGTCTGACGCGCTTGCGCATTGCGATCGGGTCTAATCGGGTCTGACGCGCTTGCGCAATGCGATCGGGTCTAATCGGGTCTGACGCGCTTGCACAATGCGATCGGGTCTAATCGGGTCTGACGCGCTTGCGCATTGCGATCGGGTCTAATCGGGTCTGACGCGCTTGCGCAATGCGATCGGGTCTAATCGGGTCTGACGCGCTTGCGCAATGCGATCGGGTCTAATCGGGTCTGACGCGCTCGGGTCTTGCTTTTCTTCGAGTATTTTCCATGTTGATGAGGGTGAGTACAAATGACTGATTTACAATAATTTAATTGTGAAAGTGCGCTTGATTTATCGTACAATTTCATTGGACCTCTGTGAACTACTCATCAATTTTATTGGTCTACTGTTATGAGGCAAAATGTTTACGAGGCGGCATGAAAAAAAAACATGTATTAGCCGCTCTGGATTATAGGCCGCAGAGTTCAAAGCTGTTCAAAATGTGGGGAAAAAGTAGCGGCTTATAATCCGGAATCTACGGTAATGCAAATTTTATTTCTTTACATCACATGGATTCACAACTAGAACTTTACTCCCTGTCACGCAAGCACAGATCATCTTAATGCTGACCAAAATAGCAGTGTGAAAAAGAGGAAAAGAAAGAAAAATATCAAGTTTAGAAACAGCCAGCAGGTCAGGCAGAGTCTGTGGGAAAGAAACAGAGTTAACATAGAACTCAGAACAGTACAGCACTGGACAGGCCATTCAGTTCACAATGTGGTGCCAGTCTTAATGTCAATTTATCTTAAGTATCCTCCTCCTGAGTATTGTCCATATCCCTCCATTCCCTTCATATTTATGTCTCTATCTAAAAGACTTAAACTTCAACAGACTGACTGCTTCCACTACTACCCCAGTAACCGATTCAAGCATTCTCTATATAAAAAACTTGCCCCTCATATCGCCTTTAGATTCTCTCCCCCCACAAAAGAAACCCTTATCCCACTAACCTTAAAAGTATGTTCTCTGGTGCTTGACATTTCTATGCTTGCTACGCCTCTCCTAATTTTAAAACCTCTATCAGGTGTCCCCACAGCCTGCAAACGTGGAAGAACAACCCATGCCTGTCAACCTTTCCTTATAACTTACACCCTCTAATAAAGGAATTAGGGAATAGAGTCACGTGGCACAGAAACTAGCTGGTCCAACTGGTCCATGCTGAACACGATCCCTCATTTGCCTGTGCTTGGCTAATTTCCAAAGTCAAAGTAAATTTATCATCAAAATATGTATATGTTACCAGAGATTTAATTTCTTGCAGGCATTTATAGGGAAATAAAGAAATACAGTAGAAATTATGGAAAAATCACACACAAAGACTGACCAACAACTAATGTGCAAAAAGTGGAATTACTTCAGAGTTGTGGTGTGTGAGGTTACTCTTGCTCGTTCAGGAGTCTGATGGCTGTATCCCTCTAAATCTATCGTGTCTATGTATCTGTCCAACTGCCTTTTAAAGTTTGTTATTGTACCTGCCTCATCCGCTTCCCGAGGCAGCTCATTCCACATAGATTCCATACATTACGTAAATAAGTTCTCTCTCAAGTTTCTAGTAAATCTTTCCCTTCGCACCTTAAACCTATGCCCTGCAGTTTTTGATTCTTCAACCCTGGGAAAAGGATTGAGTTCATTCATCTCATCTGTCCCCCTCATTCACTCTGTAAGTCACCTCTCAGTTTCCCAGACCCCAAGGAATAAATTCCTAGTCTGTCCAAAATCTCAATCCCTCAAGTCCTGACACATTTTAACTGGGCACATTTTGACTGGGCTTTGACCAATATAAAGCAAAGGACAGAAACAAAATGATTAATTGACTGAGGTGGAAAACCAGTAGGAGATCAAGACAATAAAGAGGTAATTTGCCTCCTCTGCAATACACTTAACGTGAATTATCTACATGCCAACAGTATCATTAATGGTTAACAGGCCGGTAAGCCAGGGACAAAGTCAAGAAGGTCAGTAATTCTGATGAAGCCAAATTGCAACAGGACCTCTTGACAAAGCCAGCAGTAATACAATACGCAGGACAAGGTCCGCTAGTTATCAAGTGGACTCAGGCAGAAGCAGCTGTGCAATGGAATAATTCAAACCTTAAAGAAAAAAAAGTAACTACTTCTGCCCCACACTCCACCCCTCCCCAAGGGCTTCCCCTTGTGATGGAGCCAAAAGTCATAAAATCCAGAGCAATTAGATTACAAAAAGCCTTCAAAAGGAGAAGCATAGATTCAAGTTTCCATGTGAGGGAAGGCAGGTCATATTATGAAACACCAATTTTCCCTTTCCCAGAACTCTCATGTGACACACAGACTTCTCTGTGTCACTCCTTTGGCCAAAGTCAGTCAAATATAGTGCAGCTATTTATGCTGGCAGCCCAGGGGGACATCTAAAGGGGCCCGAGTTGTTGGATGAGGGCTCTACAAATGAGCAGAGGTTCCCCAATGGTTCAGAGCTCTGGCATGTCCATTATAAAACTTCTACGATCTGTAATGTGCAGCCTGAAAGGAGGAGGGAAGCCAGTTCAATAGAAACCTTCAAAAGGGAATTAGATCTTCATTTACAAAAAAAATGAAAAAGCTAGGGAGTGTAGTTAATTGGAACTTCCGTCAGAGAACCAGCAATGCAAGATGCAGATGTTGGAACACCCCCCAATGCTGGCCTCATCCCTGATGTTGATCACTCACAGAACCTCCCCCAACTCTCCTAGCTCCTCCTCAAAGCTGCCATGTTGAAAGGGTAGTTAAGAAGGCATATGCTATATTGCCCTTAATTACTCAGGGGATTTAGTTCAAGAGCCAGAAGGTAATGCTTAAGCTCTATAAAACCCTGGTTAGACCAAACCTGGAATATTACATTCATTTCTAGTCACCTCTTATAGGAAAGGCGTTGAAGCATTATAGAGGGTGCAAAGGAGATTCACTGGGATACTGCCTGGATTAGAGATCATGTTACAGGTTGAGTGAGCTGAAGCTTTTCTCTTTGGAGCAAAGGAGGATGAGGGATGATTTAATAGAGGTGTACAAGATGATAAAAGACATAGGTGGAATGGATACCCAGGGATTTATTTCCAGAGCTAATATAAGAGGTCATAATTTTAAGGTGCTTGGAGGGAAGTATGGGGTGATGTCAAAGGCAAGTTCTTTACACGGAGAGTAGTCGGTGCATGTAACATCCTGCTGGGGATGGTGGTAGAGGCAGATAAGTTAGGGACACGAAAGAAACTTTTAGATAGGCACATAGATGAAAGAAAAAGATGGAGGACTATGTAGGAGGGAAGGGTTACATTGATCTTAGAGTAGGTTAAAAGGTCGGCACAACATTATGGACCAAAGGGCCTGTACTGTACCGTACTGATCTGTGTTCTATGTTCCATGCACCACTCCTTTTGCCCAGGCAATGGGTCTTTCACCGAATATCACCTGTGCCAAACCATGCTTGATTATACCCTGTTACATTTTCTAGATTGGTTAGGTACACTGAAAGGTGCTGCCTCCATTAAAATGTTGTGGAACTGAAATTTTTCTTTTTTATTTGGGCACACCCGATATCAGAATACTCTGAGCGTTAGCTAAACTCAGGTTTGGGGAGCAACACTTTAAGATTCCTGCTTCTTCAGCCCTTTACCTTTTCCACTAATCAGCTCCCAGCTTCTCACTTCAGACCCGACTTGCCCACCCTCCACCCTCCCTCTCGCCTGGTCTCACCTATCACCTGACAAGCTTGTACTCCTTCCCACCCTCCACCCTCCCTCTCGCCTGGTCTCACCTATCACCTGACAAGCTTGTACTCCTTCCCACCCTCCACCTTCTTATTCCGGCTTCCACTCCCTTCCTTTTCAGACATGAAGGGTCTCAGCTTGAAACTATGCTGTCTGATCTGCTGAGGTCCTCCAGCATTTTGTTTTTGTTCCTCTGGAGTTCCAGCAATCTGCAGAATCCCTTGCTTCTGCAATTAAAGATTTGTTTCATGAGGAGAATGATGCATTTCACTGTACGTTTTGATGTATATGTGACAAAAAGATGGACTCTTGACCTCACAGTCTACCTTGCACCTAATTGTCTACCTGCACTGCACTCTCTTTGCAACTATAACACTTTATTTTGCAGTCTGTTATTTTACCTTGTACCACCTCAATGCATGGTTGTGATGAACTGATCGGTAGGAAAGGTATTGCAAACAAGTTTTCTCTGTACCTTGGTACCCGTGACAACAACAAGCATCGGGATGAAGCATGTTCACTACCTGTCACAAGTACCCGAACTGCTTCCTCTCCCAGACCGAGAGTCTATACAAGTTCATACCTTCCAATGACACTCCCAGCTAATCAACAAAATCTATCCTGGTGTCAGTACAAAGAAAGTGCAGTAAAGGATATTACTATCAAATGTTAATCCTTTTGGTCCTCTTGATTTTTTCCCCCATGAATTTTACACCATCTATCTGCTGGTGTTCAGAATGATTTTAACTTCAAGCACATCTTAGGGAATGAGGACGTATCTTCCATGCTATCCCATGAACATTCTGAGCAGCAAGGTCCAGTGTAGAAAAGAGTTCAGTGGAGACAGAAGATAAACTGCAAGTGCTCGAAATCTGCAGCAACACAAGGAATGCCCTCAGCCTGAAACAGCGAGGATCTATCTCTCTCCACAGATGCTGCCTGACCAATTCAGTTCTTTCAGCATTTTGTAGATAAATCTCCCTCTACACCCAGCTATAGGGCACTCCCAGGACAGGGACAGCACAGGTTAGATACAGAGTGAAACTCCCTCTACACTGTCCCATCACACACTCCCAGGACAGGGACAGCACGGGTTAGATACAGAGTGAAGCTCCCTCTACACTGTCCCATCACACACTCCCAGGACAGGGACCAAGGGGTTAGAGAGAGTAGAGTTTCCTCCTTGCCGAGCACTTGAAGCTCATGTACATATTAGTAACAGAGAAAAAAATGCTCTATTAATTATGTCCAGCAAATATCTCTGGCACTGAGGGATTTCCGTACAGATTAAAACACTCCTGCACCAACAATGTGGCTTCATTCCAGCAGCCCCTGCTGCACAATGCTACTTAATACATTTAGAAGGACTCATGGTCCAGATTCCTCTTAAAATGGAGTGTAATGTGATAACATTTTTGATCTCTGTGCCAAAAGCAAGACAGGAACTTCTATCATGCAAAAACCATTTAGCAAATCAATTGGGAAGATGAGCCTGGGAGCTGTAAAAATAAAGGAACAGTCTGTCCAGTCTGTTTTTTAACCAAGAGGTTATTAAAATGAAGTTAAATTTTGCAGAGCGCTTACATTGCTGCCTTTCTGCAGCTGGGACCTAAAGTCTTATCCAAAACCAACACACACTGGTTGCCAAAAAACAAGATGCTGTAGAAACTCAACAGGTCAGGCAGCATCTATGGAGGGAAGTGGGCAGGCAACATTTCAGGTGAAGACCCTTCATCAGGACCGAAGGAATAGAGGGGAGAAAGCCAGTATAAAGAAGTGAGGGAAGGGGTTGGGGCAAGAGCTGGCAGGTTACAACTGGAGAAGGAAGTTGACTAGCAGATGGAGTCAGGTACAGGAGGGAAAGGGGGAGATAGCAATGGAGACTGGGAGGTGCCAAAGGACAGCAAACGATGGGACCTGAGAAGGAAGGAAGGTTAAGATTGGAACAGAGTAAGGGGAGTGGGGATAGCAGATGGGAACATTAGGGTTAGGGAACCCAGTAAGAAGAGTGTGTGGGTGATGGACAGATGGAGGGGTTGGAGAATGGGAAAGAAACAGGGTTATGGGGATGGGAGGAAGTACAGAGATTAGAAAGAAGGGGATGTCAGAGATAACCTGGGAAGGATCAGGCGGTGAGAGAAAGGGACAAAGGATGAGCAGGTTATGTGAAATTGGAGAATTCAGAGTTCTTGCTATTGGGTCGAAGACCACATAGAAGACTAAAGATTAGCTTTATTTGTAATATGTACATTGAAACATAAAATAAAATATGTTATTGAGACTGAGATGTACTGGGAGTAGCTCACAAGTGTTGCCATGCTTCCAATACCAAAATAGCATACCCACAACTTACTAACTCTAATCCATGTGTCTTTGGAATGTGAGAGAAAACCAGAGCACCCCGAGGAAATTCAAGCAGTAATGGGAAGATGCACAAACTCCTTACAGACAGCAGCGGGAACTGAACCTAATCACTGACACTGCGCTACGCTAAACACTAAACTACTGGGCTGCCCATCTACTAGGATGATATGCCTCTAGTTCTTGAATCACAAACCCTGAGAAAGAGATTCTGCACATTCAACCTCTCCATGCCTCTCATGATTATATACACCACTATAAGATTACTCGTCTTTTTCCTACACTCCAGTGAACAAAGTCCAAACTTGTTCACCCTCTCTCCATAACTCCATCCCTCAAATTCTGGCAACATCCTCATAAATCTCTTCACTCCTTCCATCTTAATTATAGAAAAATAGTTTTGTTTAATTTTCTACAACAATGGCTCTAAGAACGTTAGACACCCATGAACATTTTCAGTCTCAACTCTCACAGGAAATAGTTGATGAACAAGCACAGTGAGGTTAAATAATGAAACCCAGGAGATTTCTGCTCACCATAGTTGTTGGTAGGATAACGTTTCCTCAGTTTCTCAGTCAGCTTGGAGACTTTACTCCTGATTGGCTCATTTTTGAAGAATCCATTGTCCTGCATGGTCAGATCGTAATCCCCACCGCACTGGGAGACATCGTCATCCTCCTAAGCTCAGGACGCAAAACAAAAGCAGTCATCAGATCAGTCAGTGTTTAAATGTAAGACTTTTATAAGAGTCGAAATATATTCAAAACTTTAAGATGTTTTATGTAATTTCATGTGACAAAATGGAACCTGTGTAATCCCGTAGTGTTTTGCTATAAGCTCAGTGTGTACATTTCAAGAGGCATATAACGTCCTGATTGATCATTGCTCATTGTGTAACTATGGGGAGGTTGATAACTGCTGGCCTTGAGTAAAGCAGCTGTGAAGGAAATAACTCGCAGAACAGATAACAGCCAAAGAATAGACTGTAAACTAGTGTAAAAGACAAACTTTGTTAGCTGTAAATCAAAAGCAGCCTCCACCCATGAGGAGTGGAGGTAAAGTAAATGGAAATCTGAGATAAAGCAGATAATGCTGGAAACACACAACAGGTCAGCCAGCTTCTGTGGAGAGTAAAACAGAGTTAGTACTTCATGTCTGAGACTGTCAGAATAGGAAGGCAAATTGATGCCCCTAATAGCACTGCTGAAGACCAAGGTACAATTCTACCTCTTGCACTGTCTTTGTGGAATTTGCCTGTTTTCCCTGCGGCCACAAGGGCTCCACACAGGTGCTATGGTTTCCTCCCACATACGGGTCAACAGGTGTACAGCTGAATTCGCTGGGCATTCTAGGTTGGTGCTGGAAAGGTGACAACAACAGGGTAGCAGGGTGCCGCAAGCACATCCTTAGGTTGCGTTGGTTATGGAGCACTACAGCACGGAAGAAGGACCCTCGGCCCATCCAATCCATGCTGAACTATTACTCCGCCCAAACTCTTTAACCTACACCTAGACCATTGCCCTCCCATCCATGTACTTACCTAAACTTCTCTTAAATATTGAAATAGGACCCGAATCCACCACTTCTGCCAGCAGCTCATTCTACATTCTCACCACCCTCAGGGTGAAGAAATTCCTCCTCATGTTCCCCTTAAATATTTCACCTTTCACCCAAACCCATAACCTCTAGTTCTAGTCTCACCAAACCCCAGTAGAAAAAGCCTATTTACATTTACCCATCCATACCCCTCAATTTTGTATCTCTCTATCAAATCTCCCACCATTCTCCTGAGTTCTAGGGAATAAAGTCCTAACCTATTCAGACTTTCCCTATAACTGAGGTTCTCAAGACCCTGTAACATCTTTGTAAATTTTCATTTGGTTGTTAGCATAAACAATACATTTCATCGTATGCTCCAATGTACATGTGATAAATAAATGAATCTGAATCGGAAATTCTAGTGTTCACAATACAGTAATCTGCTACATTCCTGAATTGATCTTTCTTAGGACTGACCTGAGGAGCAATGCTGGTTAGCATCAGGGAACTTAATGTTTTTTCCCCCTGGTTTCCAATGGGAAAGACAGACATCACCTGCAACAACAGCAAACTCCCACTGTAAGCCTCTAAACTACTCTCCAATCTACTCAAATGTTCTTTTTCTCCCCTTCCTAGGATATGGGCATTGCTAATTGTCGTCCCAGAGGAAGCAATTACGATCCAACCACAGTGGCGAGTGTGGAGACAAATGTAACCCGCACCGGAGAAGTGTAACAGATTTTCTCCCCTGAAGAACAAGAGAGCACCAAATTATAAACACAAGAGATTCTGCATATGCCGGAAAACCAGAGCAACATACACACACAAAGTGCCAGAGTAACTCAGCAGATCAAGTAGCATCTATGGAGAGGAATAAACAGTGGATACTATGGGCCAAGATCCTTCATCCTTTCTAAAGTATGGCTGTCAGAATTGTACACAATATTCCAAAGATTATCATACACCGTTGATCCAGGACCTAGTATACTCTATGCCTCCTTCACTACCTTTACACCTGTCCTGACATTTTCTGTGATCTTTGCACTTGTACACCAGGGGCCCCTAGTTCCTATTCCCTACGGCTTTACCATGTCTAACCCTTAGTAGATCTCCAAAAACACATCTCCTCAAGCTTATTAGGGTTAAATTCTGTTTACTGTTGTCCTGTCCAGCTTACCATCTAATCAATGTCATTTTTTGTGTCATCAGAAATGGTGGTTAGCATTATGCTTTACAGCATTAGTGACCTAGGTTCAATTCCTGCTACTCTTGGTAAGAAGTTTGTATACACTCCCAATGACTACATGGGTTTCCTCCCACATTCCAAAGATGTATGGGTTAGGAATAGTAAGTTAGAACATAGAACAGTACAGCACAGAAACAAGCTCTTCAGCCTACAATGTTGTGGCAATCCACTAAATCAGTAATCAAATAGACAACCTAACTATTCCCTCTGCCTACTCGAAATCCATATCCTTCCATTTTCCTCATATTCAAAGATTCAAATATTCAAAGCACATTTCTTATGAAAGAATAAATTATGCACCTTGACATATGTCTGCTGATAGGCACCTACAAAGCAAGAAACTTGAATAACTCAATTTAAAAAAAAGAAACCAAACTGCGCAGAGAAAGAGAGAAAAAACACCATGCATTCATGTGTCCACCTAAACATCTCTTAAAAGTACATAATGCATCTGCCTCTACCAGCTTTCCAGACATCCACTACCATGTAAAAAACAATTGCCCCTCACATCTCCTTTGAAATTACCCCCCTCACCTTAAATACATGTCCTCTGATATTAGACATTTCAACCTTGGGAAAAAGATACTGCTTATCTACTCTATCAATGCCTATCATAATCTTATAAATCTCTACCAGATCTGCCCTCAGCCTCCACCGCTCCTGAGAGCTTGTGTAAACTCTCAATATTGGTCATACCCTCTAATCCAGGTAGCATCCCAGAATTTCTACTGCACCCCGTCCAAAATGTCAACATCCTTCCTACAACGGGGAGAGCGGAACTGTATGCAATACTCCAGATTTGACCTAACTAGAGTTTTATAAAGCTGCAACACAACTTCCTGATTTTAGAACTCAATGCCGCAACTAATAAAGAGATTCATGCCATATGCCTTCTTAACCACCCTATTAACTTTCAGACATAGCCTATTAACATAGCCACTTTTAGAGAGCTATGAACTTGTACCCCGAGATACCTCAGCTCATTTACATTATTAAAGAGTCTTGCCGTAAAAAACTTTGTGGGCATGCTACGTTGGTGCCTGAAGCATAGTGGCACTTGAGCGATCATTGATGGTCATTAATGCAAATGGCACATGCCTCAATGTATATATGACAAATAAAGCTATTATTATCATTTCTTTAAAGGGAACCCTCCTCATCAACAATGCCACCAAATTTTGTCTCATTTGCAAATTTAATAACCATTCCTCCTACATTCACATCTGTGTTATTATATATATGTTGTTATGTATATGACCAACAGCAAGGGTCCCAGCACTGATCCCTGTGTGCATCATTACTTAATATTGGAACAATTCATTACAAAAACAAACTATTCAAAGCTTAAAATCCAAAGGGTTTTATTTTTTTGGACTCTGTGAAAATTGCTAGACATAGTCCAAGCTTTTTAAAAGTTTCTAAAGACTGTTAACCACAAAGCGAGTCACACAGCATTTCAGACAAGCAGCCTGGTTAAGTGTTTGCACACGCCTGACAGAGAGACTAGCACCAGAATTGTTTCGACTAACCACTGCAGTGGAAGGAACAACACACATTTTTTGTGGCTTGAGATGCACTAAGAACCCCCATCTCCCTGTCCAAATAAGAGCTAACAAGGTAAAATGAAATGCTTCTCGTTCTCTGGAGGCTTCTTTGGAAAAAATTAAAATTAACTCAGCAATGTCACAAGGCCAAAAGAAACGTACTGTACTCTCAGAGATCTTGTTAGGGTGCCTTGAGCACCAAAGTTAAACCAGATCTACTGAGGGTCATCCAATAACTTATTGGATAAGGCAGGTAATTGGTTTAATACTGTCACATGTACCAGAACACAGAGAATATCCAGGGTGGGAGGGATTCTTCATTACACTGGGTGGTTCACAAGGCAGCAAGACATGCAGACAGACTCAATGGAGGGGAGGCTAGTTTCTGTGATGTGCTGAGCTGTGTTGAAAACCCTTTGCAGTTTTCTTGTAGTCACGGACAGAGCAGCTGTCATATCAAGCTTGATGCATCCAGATAAGATGGTTTCTATGATGGATCCCTAAGGGTCCTTGTCACATGTACTTCAAAATTTACAGTATCCTTGTTTGCCCAACACTTTCAGGCCATGGGACTGGATATAGAAATATGAACACAGATTCTGCAGATGCATGGAATCGAGCAACACACATAAAATGCTGGAGGAATTCAGCGAATCCGGCACCATCTATGGAGTAAACAGCTGAGTTTCAGGCTGAGACTGGACTCTAATCCTGATGAAGGGTCTTAGCCAAAACACTGACTGCTTATTCTCCTCTGTAGATGCTGTCCGACTTGTGGAGCTCCTGCAGCATTCTGTGGATACAGAATGGGCTTGGTGGAAAGAGGCAGAGGGTGGTGGTGGAGAGTTACTTTTCAAATTGGAACACTGCTGCGTCGCAGAGAGCAGTGTTGGGACCTCAGTTGTTTTTCATGTATATTAACTAATTGGATGAAAACGTAAATAGCATGATTGGTAAGTTTGCTGACGACAGCAAAATTGTTGGTGTAGTAGACAGTGAAGATGGCTGTCTAAGACTATAACAGGATCTAGATCAACTGGGGATGTGGGAAAGGAATGGTAGATAACTTAAACATGCCAAGTGATGCATTTTGTGCAATTAAATCAGGGCAGGACATATACAGTGACTGTAATGTCCTGGGGTGTGCTGTAGAACAGACCTAGGGATAGATGTCATGTTATGTACAGCTGTACAAGATGTTGGTCAGACTGCACCTAGAGTAGTAAATGGAGTTTTGGTCACCATTGTTTTTTAAGGATGATGATGAAGCTCGGGAGGGTGGTGGGACTGGAGGGCGAGTTAAATATTGGGCAACAACTATTTTGCCTTGAATGAAGGAGGTTGATGGGTGATCTCACAGAGGTTCATAAAGTCATGAACGGCATAGATAAAGTGAATGGGTAGAGTCTTCTTCCCAGGGTAGGGGAGTCTAAAAGCAGAGAACATACAGTTGGTTTAAGTTGAAAGGGGAGAGAATTAAAAGAGACCCAAGGGTCAAGTTTATCCACAAAGAGGTAAGTGGACAGAGGTTCCAGAGGAAGCAGTACAGGCCAGTACAATTACAACTTTTAAAATACATTTAGACATAGGTATATGGATAGAAGGATTTAGTGGGATAGGGGCTAAACGAAGGCAAATGGGACTAGCTTAGCTGGGCAACTTGGTTGGGCTATGGTTGGGTGGGCAACTTGGTTGGGTCAAAGGGCCTGTTTCCAGCTGGGAGACACCAACATTTTTTCTTGGGATAGTGTAAAATGGAATTTCTGTCAAAGATAATCCATCAATGTGAATCTACAACACCTGGATCTCCATCATTAACATAGGCATGTGCTTTGGTTGGGGAGGAATTACTGAAGGTTCAGGAAGTGGATAATAGCCACCTTTCGACTACACAAATGCTGAACATACGTTTATTGTTAACGAGGAGAATTCTAGGCGAAAATGATGTCCTTAAATATTTATGTTCACTACCAGCATCAAATATATTCAAGCTGAGTGTAGTGAGAAGGGACAGACCCCCTGGTTTTCTGCCTAGTAATGACCATCAGCATGAGGATAAAGGGAAAAGAGAAAGTAGTGTAGCAATTTAAAAGGAAAATTGTGGCAATATTCAGTAGGCTTGGAAACATAAAGCATAGAAGACTCAAAAGCCCATCTTGCCCAAGGCAACTAAAATGGCTATCTCAACTAGACATCCTGATTGAAGTGAGGAAGAGACAATTAGCTTTATTTGTCACATGTACTTCAAAAGTTCAAAGTAAGATCTATCAGAGTACATACATGCCACCGCACACAACTTTGAGATTCTTTTTCTGTGGGCATGCTTAGCAAATCTATGGAACAGTAACTGTAAAGAGGATCAATGGAGAACAAATTGCAAGTGTGAATATAAATAAATAGCAATAAATAACGAGCATGAAATAACAGATAAAGAGTCCTTAAAGTGAGACCATCGGTTGTGGGAACACCAGAAGTAGAATGAGTGTAGTGAAATGTGTCATTTGGGCCAAATCGAATCAGCAAGGATTGTGCTGGGCAGCCTACAAGCATCACCATGGTTTGGGCACCAATAAAGCCTTCCCACAACTTACTAACACTAACCAAACGTCTTTGGAATATGGGAGGAAAATGAAGTACCCACTTGGAGGAAACCCATAACTTCATGAGGAAAACATATGAATTCCTTACAGACACCCGCGAGATCTGAATCCCGATTTTTCAATCTGGTGCTGTTATGCTAATCACTATGCTGCCATCCTGCCTGTGAATAGGAGACCAAGGTTGGCAGAATGGAAAGCGACTCACTGAAGGAACCACCTCTTGCCCAGTTAGGGCGACGGCAAGGTACAATAGCCACATTTCCAGGGGCACCTGGCGCAGTAGCGTAACGGTTAGCACATCACTTTACAGTGGGTTCAATTCCCACTGCTATCTTTAAGGAGTTTGTATCTTCCCTAGTGATCCCATGGGTTTCCTCCAGATGCTCCGGTTTCCTCCCACATTCCAAAAAGGGTTAATGAATTGTGGGCATGCAACGCTGGTGTTATAAGGATGGCGACACTTGCAGGCTGCCCGGAAATGTCACATTCACTGTATGTTTCAATGTACATGTAACCAATTAAGCTAATCTTCTGTTAGAAAGAAAACGGCATAGACACACAAACGTTTTTCCCTTTCAGGGTTGTTTTGAAGACCCTGACCTGGAGTTACACGCTGACTTCAGTTCTTTGCGGGAATGGGACCCGCTCTCGGGGTTTCACAACTGGCCATTGTTAGACACGCCAAGAGTGCAGCCTAAGAGCTTTGCTTGCCTTCAGAGGTCCAAGATTTCGTGGCTCTGGAGCCAGGGGGATCGAAGGTCAGGGTCCCAGGAGATCGGTGTGCCGTGGGAGTCAGAAGATCTATGGCTGTGTGCCCAGAGACCTGAGATCTTTGGGCATAGAGCTCAGAAAAAGCAACGCAATGGACTTTTAAAATCGTAAACCAGCAAGTTGTTTGTTATGCTTCCCCTCTCGCTGTGAAACCGAGACACCTCTTTCTCCCTTATGAGGGAGAGAGAGAGCCTGTGGTATGTCAAATACCGGGTGAACGAGTAGTCTTTGGGGTACTGCAAGTCAGTGTCTTTGCTGTTGCTTTGCTGCACGCTTGAGTGCTCGGTGGCGGGTGCCGATGCACTTTCTTTTGCTGTTGGAGGAGGCGGATTCTTGCTTGCTGCCGCTTATGCGCGGGAGGGAGGGGAGCTGGGGAAGAGAGGACTTTGGGGTTCTAACATTTATTCTGTCATTCATTCTTTGGAGGTACTCCTCTGCTTTTGTGGATGGTCGCAACAAAGTAAAAGCATTTCAGGATGCATATTGTATACATCTCTCTGACATTAAATGTAAAATTTGGAACTTTAAAACGTTTGAACATTTGGATACACACGTGTACAGAGACAGAGGAGAGCACACAAACTGAGCAACAAGGAGAAAACACAGACACAGAGAAGCAGAAATGCAGATACCGTGACTTGTGTGCACACATACAATGTCTATAAAAAATATTCACCACCCCATGGAAGTTTTCATGTTTTATAACATTGAATCAACAGTGGATTTAATTTGGCTTTTTTTGACACAGATCAACAGAGAAGGACTTTCGTGTCAAGATAAAAACAGATCTCTACAATGTAATCTAAATGAATTACAAATATAAAACACAAATAATTGATTGCATAAGAATTCCCCCCCCCCTCCTTAATATGATACACCAAATCATCACTGGTGCAGACAATTGGTTTTAGAAGTTACATAATTTGTTAAAATGGAGATCTGTTTTTGGAGGCCTATGTGCAGTCAAGGTGTTTCGATTGATTGTAGTAAAAATACACTTGTTTCTGGAAGGTCCAACTGCCGGTGAGTCAGTATCCTGGCAAAAACTACATCATGAAGACAATCCAAGTAGCTCACGAAAAGGTTATTGAAAAGTACAAGTCCGAAGGTGGATAGAAGAAAATTTCCATGTCACTGAATATCCCTTGGAGTACAGTTATGTCAATCATCAACAAATGGAAAGAATATGGCACAGCCATTAATCTGCCTACAGCAGGCTGCCCTCAAAAACTGTGTGACCGTGCAAGAAGGGGACTAGTGAGGGAGGCCACGAAAAGACCTGTGACAACTTTGGAGGAGTTACAAGCTTCAGTGGGTGAGATGGGAGAGACTGTGCATACAATAACTGTTGCCTGGGTGCTTCAGCAGCTGCAGCTTTAAGGGAGAGTGGCAAAGAGAAGGTCACTGTTGAAAAAAACTCACATGAAATCTTGGATAGAGTTTACCAGAAGGCAGGAGGGAGACTCTGAAGTCAGCTGGAAGAAGGTTCTATGGTCCGATGAAATCAAAATTGAGCTTTTTGGCCATCAGACTGAACGCTGTGTTTGGTATAAGCCCAAAACCGCACATTATCAAAAACACACCATGCCTACCATGAAGCATGGTGGAGCCCGCATAATGGTGTGGGATGGTTCTTTGCAGCAGGGCCCCAAAAGGCTTGTGAAGGTAGGGGGTAAAGTGAATGCAGCAAAATACAGGGAAATCCTGCAGGAAAACCTGATGCAGTCTGCAAGAGAACTGTAACTTGGCAGAAGATTTGTTTTCCAGCAAGACAATAACCCCAAGCATAAGTCAAAGCTACACAGGAATGGCTTAAAAACAACAAAGTTCATGCTCTGGCGTAGCCAAGTCGGTGTCCAGACCTCAAACCAACTGAGAATTTGTGGTTGGACTTGAAAAGGGCTGTTCACTCACGATCTCCATGCTATATGACATATCTTGAGCAGTTTTGTAAAGAATGGGGAAAAATTGCAGTGTCTAGATATGCAAAGCTGACAAGAGACCTATCCAGACGGACTCAAGGCTGTAATTGCTGCCAAAGGTGTATCTACTAAATACTGACTTGAAGGGGATGAACACTTATGCAATCAATTATTTTGTGATTTAGTGGCATGCGAAAGTTTGGGCACCCCGGTCAAAATTTCTGTTACTGTGAATAGCTAAGTGAGTAAAAGATGACCTGATTTCCAAAAGGCATAAAGTTAAAGATGACACATTTCTTTAATATTATAAGCAAAATCACTTTTTTATTTTTTTATCTTTTAGTTTCAAAATAACAAAAAAGGAAAAGGGCCCAAAGCAAATGTTTGGGCATCCTGCATGGTCGGTACTTAGTAACACCCCCTTTGGCAGTTATCACAGCTTGTAAACACTTTCTGTAGTCAGCTAAGTGTCGTTCAATTCTTGTTTGGGGGATTTTTACCCATTCTTCCGTGCAAAGTTCTGTGAGATTCTTGGGCTGTCTTGCATGCACTGCTCTTTTGAGGTATACCCACAGATTTTCTATGATGTTTAGGTCAAGGGACTGTGAGGACCATGGCAAAACCTTCAGCTTGTGCCTCTTGAGGTAGTCCATTGTGGATTTTGTGATGTGTTTAGGATCATTATCCTGTTGTAGAAACCATCCTCTTTTCATCTTCAGCTTTTTTACAGACAGTGTGATATTTGTTTCCAGAATTTGCTAGTATTTAATTTAATTCATTCATCTCTCTACCAGTGAAATGTTCCCCGTGCCACTGGCTGCAACACAAGCCCAAAGCATGATCGATTCAGCCCCGTGCTTAACAGTTGGAGAGGTGTTCTTTTCATGAAATTCTGCACCCTTTTTTCTCCAAACATACCTTTGCTCATTGCGGCCAGAAAGTTCTATTTTAACTTCATCGGTCCACAGGATTTGTTTCCAAAATGCATCAGACTTGTTTAGATGTTCCTTTGCAAACTTCTGACGCTGAATTTTGTGGTGAGGACACAGGAAAGGCTTTCTTCTGATGACACTTCCATAAAGGTCATATTTGTGCAGGTTTCACTGCACAGTAGAACAGTGCACCACCAGTCCAGAGTCTGCTAAATCTTCATGAAGTTCTTTTGCAGTCAAACGGGGGTTCTGATTTGCCTTTCTAGCAATCCTATGAACAGTTCTCTCGGAAAGTTTTCTTGGTCTTCCAGACCTCAACTTGACCTCCACCGTTCCTGTTAACTGCCATTTCTTAATTACATTACAAACTGAGGAAACGGCTACCTGAAAACACTTTGCTATCTTCTTATAGCTTTCTCCTGCTTTGTGGGCATCATTTATTTTAATTTTCAGAGTGCTAGGCAGCTGCTTAGAGGAGCCCATGGATGGTGATTGTTGGGACAAGGTTTGAGGAGCCAGGGTATTTATAAAGCTTTGAAATTTGCATCAGCTGGCCTTTCCTAACAATGACTGTGAACAAGCCATAGCCCTAACAAGCTAATTAAGGTCTGAGACCTTGGTAAAAGTTATCTAGGAGCTCAAATCTCTTGGGGTGCTCAAACTTTTGCATGGTGCTCCTTTCCTTTTTTTCCACTCTAAAATTGTACAAAACAAAAATAATACATTAATCTTGCTTAAAATGTTGAAAAGAATGTTTCATCTTTAACTTCATGACTTTTGGAGATCACTTCATCTTCTACTCACTTAACCATTCACAGTAACAGAAATTTTGACCAGGGGTGCCCAAACTTTTGCATGCCACTGTATATTTGTAATTAATTTAGGTCACTTTGTAGAGACCTGTTTTCACTTTGACACAAAAGCGTCTTTTTTGTTGATCAGTGTCAAAAAAGCTAAATTAAATCCACTCTGATTCAATGCTGTAACACAAAACATAAAATCTGCTAAGGGGTGGTGAATACTTTTTATAGGCACTGTACACTGGCATGGGTATGCATACAAAATTAACCTAACTTTCATTTGAATTCATTTTGGGCAGGAGGATTCCTGCATTTTGAACCATCCTCAGACTTGGCAACACTTCAATGCCGGAAAATTAAGCCACTCAGTCATTGATGCAGCAAGATTAGACCAGTGATTCACGACATACTTCATTTGGTATTAGCCTGACCTAGGCACCCAATAGTTAGGCTTGGAATCTGTAGCAGTGCGAGTAGGATTTGTTCAAATTACCCATGTAAATATATTTTAAGCCATCCTGTAATCCTTTAATGAGCTTTCAAATGTTTAAAATGTCAGTGGATTAGTTTCATACGAACAATACCTCATTGAAAAGAAATTCATTGTAAAGCAGTTAGGATGAAGTATAAAGTAAACACATGTTCCTGGCTCTGGATGAATAGTGATTGACCGTAAGACATTCGGCCAGTCAGCCCATTGAATCTACTCCACTATTCTATCGTGACTGATTTATTCTCCGACTTCATTCTCCAACCTCCTCCCCATAACCTTTGATGCCCTTACTAAGCAAGAACCTGTCAATCACACTTTAAATATACCCATTGGCTTGGCCTCCATAGCTGTCTGTGGCAATGAATTACACCACATTCACCACCCTTGTTTTGATATAACTGACTGAGGTAGAGATCACCCTGTTGCAGTAGACAAGAGGGGCTGAAGAGTCTTCCCTTACTTCTATGATTTACGCTCCAGAAGTTAATCTCATGCATTCCTTGCTATAGGCTACCAACATCACTGAGCAGAAGTTAGTCCGTGGTTACCTATTCTATACGGTGTGCTGCCCTATATGGCCAGCACAGCATAAATGGTTTCATGAACTTCAATGGAACAAGGTTAGAGGTTCAGTACAAACAACAGCCAATATGCACATATAAGACTAAGATTATTGGTGAGCAACCTCTCTGCCTGTCAGAGTCATAGTGTAATATAGCACAGAGAAAGGCCCTTCAGACCAACCGGCCCTCACCAATCAAGATGTCCATCTAAACATCCTCCAACAATGAAGATTGGGGCAGGAAATGATTGTTAAATCTTGACTCGTTGACAGCACTGGGTTGATTCTGGACAGCAGTGATGAGCGAGGCATTAAGACCAGATGGCCCATGATTTAATAGATAGATAGATAGATAGATACTTTATTCATCCCCATGGGGAAATTCAACTTTTTTTTCCAATGTCCCATACACTTGTTGTAGCAAAACTAATTACATACAATACTTAACTCAGTAAAAAATATGATATGCATCTAAATCACTATCTCAAAAAGCATTAATAATAGCTTTTAAAAAGTTCTTAAGTCCTGGCGGATGAATTGTAAAGCCTAATGGCATTGGGGAGTATTGACCTCTTCATCCTGTCTGAGGAGCATTGCATCGATAGTAACCTGTCGCTGAAACTGCTTCTCTGTCTCTGGATGGTGCTATGTAGAGGATGTTCAGAGTTTTCTATAATTGACCGTAGCCTACTCAGCGCCCTTCGCTCAGCTACCGATGTTAAACTCTCCAGTACTTTGCCCACGACAGAGCCCGCCTTCCTTACCAGCTTATTAAGACGTGAGGCGTCCCTCTTCTTAATGCTTCCTCCCCAACACGCCACCACAAAGAAGAGGGTGCTCTCCACAACTGACCTATAGAACATCTTCAGCATCTCACTACAGACATTGAATGACGCCAACCTTCTAAGGAAGTACAGTCGACTCTGTGCCTTCCTGCACAAGGCATCTGTGTTGGCAGTCCAGTCTAGCTTCTCGTCTAACTGTACTCCCAGATAGTTGTAGGTCTTAACCTGCTCCACACATTCTCCATTAATGATCACTGGCTCCATATGAGGCCTAGATCTCCTAAAGTCCACCACCATCTCCTTGGTCTTGGTGATATTGAGACGCAGGTAGTTTGAGTTGCACCATATCACAAAGTCCTGTATCAGTTTCCTCTACTCCTCCTCCTGTCCATTCCTGACACACCCCACTATGGCCAAATCAATGATTTGGAAAAAAAGGAGACAGCAAAACTGGTTCTAGAGGTCTGCCATGTTATAAAGTTAAAACTGGACCCCAACTTAATCACCACCATGTCCTGTATATAACTTGCATATCTGTCACTGATGGAGCAACAGGAAATGTGGTTTGAGGACAGTTCTGAGATTGTGCTTTAAAGGTTAAATGTTATAGGTGAAAGATTGTGTTTAAGGGGAACTTGAGGGGGAATTTCTTCACTCAAGAGGATGGTGAGAGTTGAATGAGCTGCCAGCAGAAGTGGTGATTACAGGCTCAATTTTAACATTAGATAGGTACATGAATAGGAGGGGTATGGAGAGCTGTGGGCTGGGTGAAGGTTGGTGTAAGTAGGCAGAAAAATAATTCAGCAGACTAGATGGACCGAAGGGCCTGTTTCTGTGTTGTACAGTTCTCTGACTCTATTTAAACCCACATAACCTGACAAGAAAGTGCAGGTTATTTTGATACGAAGTCTACAAGACTGACCTATTTTTTTCTAAAGGAAATGTCTATCTTCCTGCAAACACAAAAGTGACTTATTCTCCAGTAAAATCCTCTCTCTCTTCAGTCAACCAAATGGCCCTGTGGCTTCATTCAATGGACTCAGATAGTGTTACAGTGATGTACTCTGAAAGCAGATCAGTACTTTAAAATCCACACAAACGGGTTTCTACCCACAGCCGTGAAGGAAACCACTGAACATTCAACATGATGCTACTCACCGTAACCAGCAGCTGATGCTCCTTTTGAAATAAGCAGCAGAAAGGGGAAAAAAACAAGTAAATTTGAAATATTAAAAGTGGATAAAACCCAATAGACTGTAGATGTCAATGGTTAGTACGCTGGAACTATACATAGGAGAAATTACACCACAGCTTAAGCATTGTGCGCAGTTCTGATCACAAGGGTGGTGTGCAGCAGAGGGTACAGAGCACACTCAAGAGGATCTTTTCCAGGAATGGAAAATGTCAGCCAGGACTGGATAGGCTGGAGATGTTTCCTTTGGATCAAGGGAGGCCAAGGAGAGATTTAATGAAAGTATATAAAATCATGAAGTGCCTGGATGGAGTAAAGAGAGAAGAAAGCCATTCCAAGGTTTTTAATGTACCTACCGTACCCTGGCATGGTAGCCAGTATGGTACACTGCAATGGAAGATGATAGTGGAGCGGCTAATGTAATACCTTACAGCACCAGCAATCGGGGTTCAGTTCCCACTGCTGTCTGTAAGAAGTTAGTACGTTCTCCCCAAGACCATGCGCATTTCCTCTTTAGGAATAGGCAGCCACGGACTAACTTCTGCTCAGTGACGTTTGTAGGCTGTAGCTAGGAATACATGAGATTAACTTCAGGAACATAAGACATGGAAGTGAGGGGAGGCCATTTGGCCCCTCTTGCCTGCTGCAACAAGACGATCTGGCATCTTGTTTGACTGGAGGAGGAATTTGGGGCAACACATCTCTACCTCAAGCAGTTATAATAAAACAAGGGTGTTAAATCAGTAGAATTCATTGCCACAGGCAGCTGTGGAGGCCAAGTCAATGGTATATTTAAAGCAAAGTCGATAGTTTCTTGCTGAGTGAGGACATCAAAGGCAGGAGTATGGAGTAGACAGGAAAATAAATCAGCCATGATGAACAGTGGAGCAGACAAGTGGGTTTCCTCTTTGGGGTCTTGTTTCTTCTCACATTTCAAAGGTGTAAAGGGTAGTAAGTTACGAGCATGCAGTGATGCTGCCCAGAGCATGGCAACACTGATGGCCTGCCCACAGCACATCCTCGGACTTACTGACCATACACGCAAACTGTGTTTCGATGTTTTGCGCCACGTGTGGCAAATTATGCTAACCTTTATCTTTATCTTAACCATTTCGCTTGGCAGCTCGTTCTGTATACCCACCACCTCTGCGTAAAGAAGTTTCCCCGCAGGTCCCTTTCAAACATCTCCCCTCTCACTTTGACCTTATGCCCTCTAGGGTCCCAGGGAAAAAGGGTATGCGTACATCCTATCCATGTTCCTCATGTTTTCGTACACCTCTATAAATTCAACCCTGTCCCCTAATAAAAGTCACAGACTGCCCAACCTCTCCCTGCGACTCAGATCTTTGAGTCCTTATAAGATTCTTACAAATCTTTGCACTCTTTCCACTTTAATGATGTCCTTCCTGCAACAGGACCAAATTTGTACTCAGTATCCAGGCGGAGCCTCACCAAAGCCTTGTGCAACTGCAACATAACATCCTAACTCCTACACTCAGTGCCCTGACTAACGAAAAACAGTGTTACAAATGCCGTCTTCGCCATCCTGCCCACCTGTGACTCAGAAAACCCTCTGTGCACAACAGTCCCCAAAGCTCTACCATTCGCTGTACAGATCCTACCCTGGCTTGACTAATAAAATTCTGTACTTCTAGTAAACCGAGTAAAATTTTGTATTTTGTTATTAGTTCTAGCCTCACCCAACCTGAGCAGGAAATGTCTGCTTGCATTTACCCTATCTATACCCCTCATGTCTACCTACAAATGCACTTTCTCTGCATTCTTTTATTGTTTCCCCTTATTCTACCTCAGCACGCTGATGTGATTGCAAGACAAGCTATTCCCTGTACCTCGGTTCACATGACAATAATAAACCAATTCCAAACAAATGCCAGACTACGTGGCAATTTGGACATTCCAAGAAAAAATGTTTCAAACTGTTCTTATACAAGAGCAGATTAAGCCCAAAAATACAGTACCTCCATCCAGAAGAAAAAGGGAACAATTTAGTTCAGAGCTCGTAACCAGAAAGATAAACTGAAAAAGCCATTATGGAGACCCAAGAGAGACTGCAGATGCTGACAATCTCGACCAACACACAAAAAGTGTTTTGTCTGAGATTGCCAACAGGTCAGGCAGCGTCTCTACTTTTTGTGAAGGCTGAGGAAAGTCCATCTCCCACCCCCCATCCTCATCACATTCTACAGGGGTTGTATTGAGAGCATCCTGAGCAGCTGCATCACTGCCTGGTTTGGAAATTACACCATCTCGGATCGCAAGACCCTGCAGCGGATAGTGAGGTCAGCTGAGAAGATCATCGGGGTCTCTCTTCCCGCCATCACGGACATTTACACTACACGCTGCATCCGCAAAGGAAACAGCATTATGAAGGACCCCATGCACCCCTCATACAATCTCTTCTCCCTCCTACCGTCTGGGAAAAGGCTCCGAAGCATTCGGCCTGTCACGGCCAGACTATGTAACAGTTTCTTCCCCCAAGCTATCAGACTCCTCAATACCCGAAGCCTGGACTGACACCTTGCCCTACTGTCCTGTTTATTATTTATTGTAATGCCTGCACTGTTTTTGTGCACTTTATGCAGTCCAGTGTAGGTCTGTAGTCTAGTATAGCTTTCTGTGTTTTTTTTTATTACGTAGTTCTGTCTAGTTTTTGTACTGTGTCATGTAACACCATGGTCCTGAAAAACGTTGTCTCATTTTTACTATACACTGTACCAGCAGTTATGGTCGAAATGACAATAAAAGTTGAATTGACTTGACTTGACTTGATTTGATCTGTGGAGGCCAAAGGGCACTACACGTTTTTGGTTGAGACCCTTCATAGGAAAGCCATCACACTACGATGGGGCATCCATGCCCTGTGTAAGATCACATCAGATCCATCCATGAGTTTGCCTACAATGGGTGACAGACCCGATGACACCTTACCCCAACGTACAGAAACTTTGACGCAATGCAGCCTTTGCGCATCAATGTCCTACGACAGTTATCAACTGCAAAATAAATTACAGGCTAGGGGCTGGCTGCTGCACCTCACCCTGGTTTGCTCTCCCAGGTGTGGAATCTGCAAACTCTCTACGGCATGCAATCAAAATAAACCAAGAGCAGCCATGTCCTTTCACATAAACCAAAAGAAAAATCAAAAAGCAAATACCGGAAATTGCACATAAATGATTGTAGAGGACACAGAGCCAAATAAAACCAGACATGACACGCATACTTGGCATAAAATTGGGCCTGAACATTTTATAGACTGAAATTGTGGTGTGTGAAATCAGTAACAAATGTGTTGACGTGCAATTCCTTTGCCACTATTTCAAAACAAATTATGAACCCATTTGTGTTCAATGCTTTTTGTTAAACTGTGAACAGAAGAGTTTCAACAAAATATGCACTGTTGCAATCATTAGATCATTAAATAATCCCCAGATCATCTCTGGGAGTTAAATAACTAATCAGCAGTCACTGAAAGGAGATGGAATGGCAAATAACTGTCGGGAATTACGAAGGACAGTGAGGCAGCAAGGAGGATCAGCGCAAAGACAGTTTTTCAAAGCTTTTCCAACAAGGTGGAAAGGTCTTCTTCCTCCTTCTGTAAAGCAGAAGGTACAAAAGCCCAAAAGCACATACCATCAAGATCACGGACAGCTTCTATCTGATTGCTATAAGGATACCGGTATTGATTTATTAATCAATAACATGCATTATGCTTGTCTTGCATAGTGATTACAAATAAAGTGCAAAAGGAGTGCAGTGGAGGTAAATGATAAAATTAAAGATCTTAATGAAGAAGATTGTGAGGCCGAGCCCATATTATCATACAAGAAGTCTGTTCAAGAATCTCCATAAACGTCCACTCCCTCAGGAAGCTAAAGAAATTTGGTGTGTTCTTACTGACTCTTACCAATTTTTATCAATGCACCATAAAAAGCATTCTGTCTGAATGCCTAACAGCTCGATATGGCAACTGCTCTGCCTGTGACCACAGGAATGTGCTCAGCACATTCACAGGAACCTGCCTTCTTCTCCATGCCTTCTGTCTATACTTCTTGCTGCCTCAGTAAAGCAGCCAGCATAATCAAAGACCCCCACCCAAACCAGACATTCTCTCTTCTCCCCTCTCCCATTGGACAGAAACATGAAAGCAAGTATCATCGGGCTCAAAGAGCCTCCCCTTTCTGATGAGAGAGGGGTGAAGAGCCACAAGGAATTGTGCAAACGTGCCACACACCATAAGACACCATTAGAAACATCCTCTCCATATCCACTCTATCCAGGCCTTACCAATATTTGATAGGCTTCACCAGGAACCTCATCTGATCCTTCACTATCCTGTTTTTACACAAAATAATCTTCAGTCATAATAAAAAATTATTTACAAGATTAAACCATTCCATGCCTTTCCATTCTTTACATACATGATCAATGCTTCCCATACTGTTCTAGCACTGCTGCCGCTCATGTGGCCCTCTGGGGTTTTATATTAAACACTATAATAACTGAGGGGCTTCCTCCCCCAATCCAGCACCGTGGTCCTTCTCCCACCGAGAGCTTTGCAGCAGAAGCAGCAAGCTGCAGTGCACCCCTCAGTGCGTACTCCTGTAGCACTCCACAGCATTCCTCCACAGACACCTGGATGCGCTGGTAGACCAACAAATTTCAGACAGACCAAAGAGTTTCTTTCACCGATTTGACGATCTGCCAGAGGCACTTGATGTTGGTCTCCAGCTGCATCCTTGGAAACAGCCTGTAGGCCGGAGAGACCTCTGTCATACAGCTCTTGGGGATGAAACATGATACAGGCCCTTTCATCCTTCTCAGCAAACCCAGTCTGCAAAAAGGTGAGCTTATGTCTCTTACCCACAGGCAGTGGGCTGTTGAGGATGATGCTCTGATAACGCAGGAAGAATCTGACTGGGAGGGCCCCTCTCAGCACCAGCCAGTCGAGGGTCTTGATGCCTGCTGGTGGGGCCTCACAACGAGGCATTCCGTCAGATGGACTGGACAGTCTGCCTGGGAAACTACCCCACTGTGTCTATTGAGTCCTTCTCCTGCAGTGTCTGCAGGAAGTTACTTGCTGACCACTGCCTGATGGCATTGTGAGCCACCGGGAGATTTATTCAAATCAAAGGAAGGGATGGAGTCAGTCAGCTCCTCCAGGGTCAGTGGCTGGTCCAGACTCTCCTGTGTGATAGACAACAATTTTTGGGAGGCTGTGGCCTTTCTATCATACAGGGTGGCATTGAAGAACCTACAGATCCTCAGTATATCTGTGTGCGACGATGGCATCTTGCTGTCCTCTTCCTTAAAGTTGTGGATCACAGAGCTCCCTCTGTGAATCTTCCGGAAGAAAAAATGTGACTGGATCAGAAGGTACTTTTGGAAGATTCGGAGGCTGGTTTACTGGCTTATCACATCTTGAAACTTATCACTCACATCCAGCCCCTTCAACTGCAGAAGGAGAGATTGCCCTAACTCTGGAGTTGATGCAATTCCCTTCGACCCTGTCATTCTTCTGAACACCTTTGCAGTTGGAAAACATCTTGCTGTTCTCCTTCATCACAACCCACCAGTGAACAGGGAATCAAAGAATGGTTCTCCATTCTGTGTATTCCTCTCTAGCTCATTAATGTTCTCTGAGGTCACCAACTTAACATTCAGTTTCCATGTCCCTTTGCCTGCTTTCTGGTCCTGTAGGTGACAGGAGACTTAAGGAGGTAGTGGTAAGTGAAGAACACTGGTGCGACATCACTGTCCTGGTTGAAAGGAGTAACCCACCTCCCACCCATAGGTGCAGTCCTTCAAGACTTTTGAAATGTGGAGAGTGTTTCTGCCTCTCTCACCCTTCCAAACAGTGAGTTCCATACCTCCTTCATCCTTTGGGTCAGACTAATTTTCCTCCTTTCCCTGCTAATTTCTCCTTAACCACTTTGTGTTGCACCTCTTCTACTTGCTGTCAGGCACCCTCATTATTATTATACACCTCAATTATGCCTCCCCTTAGCTTCCTCTGTTGCATACACAATACCCCTGGCTCATGTAGTCTTTACTCCAGTCCTGGTAACATCCTCAAAAGCCTCTCACGTAGCCTCTCCAATTCATTTTCAACTTTTCATACAATGGCGGCTACAGCAGCAAGCAGTGTTCAAGCTGTGGCCTGAAAATGGCCTCCATGCTTTTATAACCTTCTCACTCTGAAGCATTCGTGCCAATTTCAGATCATCCTGGGAGAGCCTCGAACAACGGGACATAGTAACAAGACAAAGGTCTGGTCCACTTAAAATGGTGGTGTGTCAAAATCTATGTCTCCAGGATTCTCTAGCCCAGAGAACTATGGGAATTGGATTGTTAGAAACAATTAAGGTGGAAGCAGATACATTTTTGAAAACTAAGCAGCTATATAAAACCTTTAGTCAGACCACACACACACACATAAAGTATTGGATGCAGTTCTGGTTGCCCCATTACAGTAAGGATGTGGAGACTTTGAAGAGAGTAAAGAAGAGCTTTACAGGATGTTGCCTGGATTAGAAGGCATGAGCTATAGGAAAAGTTGGACAAACTTGGTTGTTTTCTCTTGTGTTAGAGGCTGAGGGAAGACCTGATAGGGGTGTTTAAAATTATGAGAAGCACAGAGAGGGTGGAAAGTCAGAATCTTCTTCAGAGGTTAGAAGTGTCAAACACCAGAGGACAAGCTTTTAAGGTCGAGGTGGAGGAGTTTACAGGCAATGAGGGGGAGCTTTTTTAAAAACTTACATAGTGGTTGGTGTCTGGAATACATTATTGGAGCAGTGGAAGCAGGAACAGTGGCAAAAAAGGTTTGTGAACCCTTTGCAATTACCTGATTTTCTGTATTAATTGCTCATAAAATGTGGTCCAATCTTCATCTAAGTCACAATAATAAACAAACACAATCTGCTTAAACTAATAACACACAATTATACTTTGAACGTCTTTATTAAAAACATCGTTTAATCATTCACAGTCCAGGCTGGGAAAAGTGTGTGAACCCTTGTATTTAATAACTGGTAGAACCTCTTTCTAACGTCCATCAAACATTCCCTGGAGCTATTTCTGAGATGGCCTGCATGAACAGCCCTCTTCAGATGATGTCACAGCATTTCAATTGGGTTAAGGTCTGGGCTCTGGTTTGGTCTCCCTAACAGCACGGTGGATGTATCTACATCTCAGGGGCTGTACCAGTTCAAGAGGCAGCTCATCACCACCTTCTCAAGGACAACTGGAGATGGGAAATAAGCATCCACATCTCATAAAATAATAAACAAAAGATACACAAATTTTCTTCTTTTTAAACCATTCTGTTGTTGATTTACTCTTATGTTTCAGATCATTGTCTTGTTGCACCATCGAACTTCCATTAATCTTCAGGTGATGGCCGCTATTCTGACATTCCTCTCCTGTAAAATGTCTTGATACGGTTTTGAATTCATTGTTCCCTCAACAATTGCAAGTTGTCCCAGCCCTGAGGTAGCAAAGCAACCCCAAACAATGATGCTCTTTCCACCATGCTTCACAGTTGGGATGAGGTTTTGGTGTGCAGTGCCCTTTCCCCTCCAAACATAGTAGTGTGCATTTCTGCCAAAAAGTTCAACTTTTGTCTCATCTGTCCAGAGAACACTGTCCCAGAAACATTGTGGAACATCCAGGTGGTCTTTTGAAAACCTGAGACGTGCAGCAATTTTTTTTTGGAGAGCAGTGGTTTCCTCCGTGGTGTCCTTCCATAAACACCATTCTTGTTCAGTGTTTTTCTTATAGTGGACACATGAACAGAGGCCTTAGCGAGTTCTAAAGATTTCTGCAGGTCTTTTGTCATTACCCTTGGGTTCTTTTTCACCTCCTTCAGCATTGCACACTGTGCTCTTGGTGTGATCTTTACAGAACACGCACCCCTAGGGAGAGTAGCAACAGTACTGAGTTTCCATTTGTAGACAACTGCTCTTACTGTGGACTGATGGACACTCAGGTCTTTAGAAATGCTTTTGAATTGAATTGAATTGACTTTATTACTTATATCCTTCATATACATGAGTAAAAATCTTTATGTTATGTCTCCGTTCAAATGTGCAATGTGCAATTATAGTAATTTATAATAAATATTATGTACAACAGGATAGTCAATATAACATAGGAATACAGTTGCATCACCAATGAATTAAGCAGTCTGATGGCCTAGTAGAAGCTGTCCCGGAGCCTGTTGGTCCTGGCTTTTATGTTGCGGTACTGATTCCCAGATGGTAGCAGTTGGAGCAGTTTATGGTTGGGATGACTTAGGTCTCCAATGATCCTTCAGACCCTTTTAACACACCTGTCTTCTTAAATATCCTGAATAGCGGAAAGTTCACACCTACAAATGCGTGAGGGAAGTACAGTTCCCATACTAGGCAGTGATGCAGCCAGTCAGGATGCTCTCAATTTGGCCCCAATAAAAAGTTTAGGATTTGGGGGCCCACACCAAACTTCTTCACCAACTTCTCTTTCAACAGAATCTGAAAGAGGTGCTGTTGTGCTTTTTTCACCACACAGCCGGTGTGTACAGATCATGTGAGATTCTCAGTGATGTTTATGCCGAGGAACTTAAAGCTGTTCATCCTTTCAACCCCAGATCCATTGATGTCAATAGAGGTTAGCCTGTCTCCATTCCTCCTGTAGTCGACAACCAGCTCCTTTGCTCTTGCAACGTTGAGAAAGAGGTTGTTTTCTTGACACCACTGTGTCAGGGTGATGACTTCCTCTCTATAAGCTGCCTCATTATTATCTGAGATTAGGTCAATCAGTGTAGTGTCGACAGTAAATTTAATGAGCAGATTGGAGCTGCGGGTGGCAACACAGTGATGGGTATACAGAGAGTAAAGGAGGGGACTTGGTACACAGCCCTGAGGGGCATCTGTGTTGAGAGTCAGAGGGGTGGATGTGAGAGAGCCCACTCTTACCGCCTGCCAGAGATCTGACAAGAAGTCCAGGATCCAGCTACACAAGGCAGGGTGAGGGCCAAGGTCTCTGAGCTTCTTGTCGAGCCTGGAAGGAATTGTGGTGTTGAATGCTGAACAGTAGTCCAAGAACAGCATTTTCACATCAGCATCCTTCTCCAGATGTGCAAGGACAGCGTGTAGAGTTGTGGCGTCTGTTGATCGGTTGTATTGGTAGGCGAATTTCAGGAGGTCCAGTGTGGATGGCAGCATAGGTTTGCTAGCATGGTTCGGGAGGGTTTAAACTAATTTGCAAGGGGGATGGGACCCGGAGTGATAGAGCAGTGAAAGAAGTGCATGGAGTAAAGCCAGATCCAATAAATAGAGAGGCTTTGAGGAAAGAGAAGCAGAATAAAGGGTGTAAAGGTAGTAAGGTAGAAGGGCTAAAGTGCGAGTACGTCAATGCAAGAAGCATCAGGAACCAAGGTGATGAACTGAGAGCTTGGATACTGTTAGGGTTAATTCGAGACTGCCATTACAGGTCAGGAGTGGCTCACGTAATATTAGGAGACCGGAATGCGAGGGAGGGGGGGAAGCGAAACTGGGGATTCCGCTACACCGAAACTACTAGTGTCACGCGATTCAGTAAACAAAAGAAACAGGTAACTCGTGAGTGTATGGCATCGGGCCAATAAGATGGACACAAGTGCCCGATATTACCTAATATGTAGCGGGGGGTTGTGCTGGGGGGAAAAGGGGTATAAATAAGAGCAGATTGTAAGGGGAAGACGGAACGCGCCTTCTCCAGCGACCCGTATATTCGCTGTGCCAGTTACGAATTCTGCAATAAACCCAAGTTTTGTAATATTCCGGTGTTGGTTGTCTCTCTTCCTAAACGAACACAGGGCAGAATTTCAAGCCCAACAATACATACATGGAATTATGATGTAGTGGCCATTACGGAGACTTGGCTGGCACCAGGGCAGGAATAGATTCTCAATATTCCTGGATTTCAGTGTTTTAAAAGGGATAGAGAGGGGGAAAAAGGGGAGGAGGGGTAGCATTACTGGTCAGGGATACTATTACAGCTGCAGAAAGGGTGGGTAATGTAGCAGGATCCTCTTTTGAGTCAGTATGGGTGGAAGTCAGGAACAGGAAGGGAGCAGTTACTCTACTGGGGGTATTCTATAGGCCCCCTGGTAGCAGCAGAGATACTGAGGAGCAGATTGGGAGGCAGATTTTGGAAAGGTGCAAAAATAACAGGGTTGTTATCATGGGTGACTTTAACTTCCCTAATATTGATTGGCACTTGATTAGTTCCAAGGGTTTAGATGGGGCAGAGTTTGTTAAGTGTGTCCAGGAGGGATTCCTGTCACAGTATGTTGACAGGCCGACTAGGGGAAATGGCATACTAGATCTAGTATTAGGTAACGAACCGGGTCAGGTCACAGATCTCTCAGTGGGTGAGCATCTGGGGGACAGTGATCACCGCTCCCTGGCCTTTAGCATTATCATGGAAAAGGATAGAATCAGAGAGGACAGAAAAATTTTTAATTGGGGAAGGGCAAATTATGAGGCTCTAAGGCCAGAACTTGCGGGTGTGAATTGGAATGATGTTTTTGCAGGGAAATGTTCTATGGACATGTGGTCAATGTTTAGGGATATCTTGCAGGACGTTAGGGATAAATTTGTCCCAGTGAGGAAGATAAAGAATGGTAGGGTGAAGGAACCATGGGTGACAAGTGAAGTGGAAAATCTAGTCAGGTAGAAGAAGGCAGCATACACGAGGATTAGGAAGCAAGGATCAGATGGGTCTATTGAGGAATATAGGGTAGCAAGAAAGGAGCTTAAGAAGGGGCTGAAAAGAGCAAGAAGTGGGCATGAAAAGGCCTTGGCGAGTAGGGTAAAGGAAAACCCCAAGGCATTCTTCAATTATGTGAAGAACAAAAGGACGACAGGAGTGAAGGTAGGACCGATTAGAGATAAAAGTGGGAAGATGTGCCTGCAGGCTGTGGAAGTGAGCGAGGTCCTCAATGAATACTTCTCTTCGGTATTCACCACTGAGAGGGAACTTGATGATGGTGAGGACAATATGAGTGAGGTTGATGTTCTGGAGCATGTTAATATTAAGGGAGAGGAGGTGTTGGATTTGTTAAAATACATTAGGACGGATAAGTCCCCAGGGCCTGACAGAATATTCCCCAGGCTGCTCCACAAGGCAAGGTAAGAGATTGCTGAACCTCTGGCTAGGATCTTTATGTCCTCGTTGTCCACGGGAATGGTACCAGAGGATTGGAGGGAGGCGAACGCTGTCCCCTTGTTCAAAAAAGGTAGTAGGGATAGTCCAAGTAATTATAGACCAGTGAGCCTTACGTCTGTGGTGGGAAAGCTGTTGGAAAAGATTCTTAGAGTTAGGATCTATGGGCATTTAGAGAATCATGGTCTGATCAGGGACAGTCAGCATGGCTTTGTAAAGGGCAGATCGTGCCTAACAAGCCTGATAGAGTTCTTTGAGGAGGTGACCAGGCATATAGATGAGGGTAGTGCAGTGGATGTGATCTACATGGATTTTAGTAAGGCATTTGACAAGGTTCCATGCGGTAGGCTTATTCAGAAAGTCAGAAGGCATGGGATCCAGGGAGGTTTGGCCAGGTGGATTCAGAACTGGCTTGCCTGCAGAAGGCAGAGGGTCATGGTGGAGGGAGTACATTCAGATTGGAGGGTTGTGACTAGTGGTGTCCCACAAGGATCTGTTCTGGGACCTCTACTTTTTGTGATTTTTATTAACGACCTGGATGTGGGGGTAGAAGGGTGGGTTGGCAAGTTTGCAGACGACACAAAGGTTGGTGGTGTTGTAGATAGTGTAGAGGATTGTCGAAGATTGCAGAGAGACATTGATAGGATGCAGAAGTGGTCTGAGAAGTGGCAGATGGAGTTCAATCCAGAGAAGTGTGAGGTGGTACACTTTGGAAGGACGAACTCCAAGGCAGAGTACAAAGTAAATGGCAGGATACCTGGGAGTGTGGAGAAGCAGAGGGATCTGGGGGTACATGTCCACTGATCCCTGAAAGTTGCCTCACAGGTAGATAGGGTAATTAAGAAAGCTTATGGGGTGTTAGCTTTCATAAGTCGAGGGATAGAGTTTAAGAGTCGCGATGTAATGATGCAGCTCTATGAAACTCTAGTTAGGCCACATTTAGAGTACTGTGTCCCGTTCTGGTCGTCTCACTATAGGAAGGATGTGGAAGCATTGGAAAGGGTACAGAGGAGATTTACCAGGATGCTGCCTGGTTTAGAGAGTATGGATTATGATCAGAGATTAAGGGAGCTATGGCTTTACTCTTTGCAGAGAAGGAGGATGAGAGGAGTCATGATAGAGGTGTACAAGATATTAAGAGGAACAGATAGAGTGGACAGCCAGCGCCTCTTCCCCAGGGCACCACTGCTCAGTACAAGAGGACATGGCTTTAAGGTAAGGGGAGGGAAGTTCAAGGGGGATATTAGAGGAAGGTTTTTCACTCAGAGAGTGGTTGGTGCGTGGAATGCACTGCCTGAGTCAGTGGTGGAGGCAGATACACTAGTGAAGTTTAAGAGACTACTAGACAGGTATATGGAGGAATTTAAGGTGGGGGGTTATATGGGAGGCAGGGTTTGAAGGTTGGCACAACATTGTGGGCTGAAGGGCCTGTAATGTGCTGTACCATTCTATGTTCTATACTGCAGATGTAGTCCTTGACCAGCCCCTCAAAGCACTTGCTTATTATTGAGGTGAATGCGACAGAACGCCAGTAGCTTTGTAGCTTTTACCAGCTTCATGTATCTCTACAATTCTTCTTCTAAGGTCCTCTGAAAGTTATTTTGATCGAGACATGGTGCACATAAACAGATCTTTCTGGAGAAGAGGCAGGCTCTATCAGTAACCTCACTTTGTGTGTCTTTTTTTTAAGCACAGGGCACCTCTACAACCCACACCTCCAATCTCATCTCATAGATTGGAACAGCTGGTTCCAAATAGCTTTTGTAGAAGGCATTACCCCAGAGGTTCACATACTTTTTTTGAACCTAGACTGTGATTGTTAAAATGGTGTACTCAGTATTGATGAGAAGTTGTTCAATTGTTTGTGTGTTGTTCGTATGGACAGATTGTGTTTGTCTATTCTTGTACTTACATTAAGCTCAGACCACATTTTATGAGTAATTAATGCAGAAAACCAGGTAATTGCAAAGGGTTCACAAACTTTTTCTTGCAGCTGTGGTTTGGTGGAGTTTAAGAGGCTTTTAAACTGACTAGCTCGATGCATGAATGGAGGGATATAGATCATACACAGGAGGAGGATATTGAGCATAAACTCACTTTAAGACCAGTCCCCAAAAGTGGGCAGAATGGCCTGTCTCCAATGTAGTACTGCTCAGAAGTGTAGTGGCTACTGTAACACTTTACAGTGGTGGCAAGGTTCAATTCACACTACTGTGTGAAAGAAGTTTCTATATTCTCCCAATGACTGCATGGGTTTCCTCAGGTGCTCCAGGTTCCTCGCACATTCCAAAGACATACGGGTTAGGGTTAGTAAGTTGTGAGCATGTTACGTTGGTACTGGAAACATGGCAGTACTTGTGAGCTGCCCCTTCATGTCATTGGACTGTGTTAGTCGCTGACACAGATTTCACATTTCACCGTATGCTTTGGTATACACTGGACAAATGAAGTTAGTCTTTATCCGCAGTTCTATGTATCATAGAACTGAGGGTGATGGGGAAGCAGCATGTGGAGTTGAGGCCATCATAGATCAGCCATGGTTATAGAGAACAGTCAAGGCAGACTCGAGAGGTCTGGTGGCCTACTCCTGCTCCTAATTTCTGTGCCCTAATCATGACCTTTACAAAGACGTGCGACAGGAAGGAGCAGAAAAGTCAAGTGGCGAAGTCCTTTGCTTCAATTTTGTTTTTAACAAGGCTGTCGGCCAGAACTCAAGGGATTGAGTTATGGAGAGAGGCTGGAATTTTTTTTTAACCCTCAAAGCAGACTGAGAGATGGGGTGCATAAAATTATGAGGAGCATAGACAGGGCGAATGTGCACTGTTACCGAGTGTTGGGGAATCAAGATTTAGAGGGCATAGGTTTAAGATGAGAGGGGAGAGATTTAAGAGAATCTGAGGGACAACTTTGTCATCCAAAAGGTGGTCAGTGTGGGCATCATGGTGGTGTAGCAGGTAGCATAACACTATTCCCAGCTCCAGCGACCTGAGTACGATTCTGCCACTGTCTGTAAGAGTTTTGTATGTTCTCCTCGTGGCCATGTGGCTTTTCTCCTGGTGCTCTGGTTTCCTCTTACATTCCAAAGACATTGGGTTCGTAGGCTCTTACTATCTCTTCTTTCAGTTAGTCCTGACGAAGGGTCTCGGCCCGAAACGTCGACAGTGCTTCTTCCTATAGATGCTGCCTGGCCTGCTGCGTTCCACCAGCATTTTGTGTGTGTTGCTTGAATTTCCAGCATCTGCAGATTTCCTCGTGTCTGGGTTAGTTGGCTAATTGGTCAGATGGGTGTAATTGGGTGGCACAGGTTCATTGGTCCAGAAGGGCCTATTACCGTGCTGTATCTCTAAATAAATATATGGAATGAGCTGCTAGAAGTGTGTTGAGGCAGGTACATTAATAGCATTTAAAAAGTATTCAGACAGCTACATGGATAGTTGAGGTTTAGAGAGTTATGGGTCAAATGCAGGCAAATGGGACCAGCTTAAACGGGGATCTTGGTTGACATGGGCCAGTTAGGCCAAAGGGCCTGTTTACGTGCCGTGTGACTCTGAACAGCTCCAACTAGAGCTGGCACCTACAGGATGTTGTTGGAAAGAGGATGTGTATCAGCCAATGGAGTGCCAGTAGCAACCTCTGCAGAGGTTACTTATTGTGTTGTGTCCTCTTTGAAAGAAAAAATGTTCAATAGCTCCTCAAACTGCAAATGTCCTCCAACACACACACAACTTTTTAGGCAGTTATTGGTATTGATCTATTACTGCCACATGCACTGAGATACAGTTAATCAATAGTACTGATACTCTCTGTAACTGGTTCTTGGACTTCTTGGCAGGAAGACCCAAGCCAGTCCAAAATAGCAGTAACATCTCAAGCTCCATCACACTGAGCACTTGCTCAGCCCCAGGCTGTTCACACTGCTGACTCATGACTGCACTGCCAGATTCAACTCACTGATGATACAACAGTGGTCAGCCTCATCAGCAACATGATAAGTCAGCATACGAGAGGTTTGTCAAATGGTGCGAGACAAGAACCCGAGTCTCAAAACAGACAAAACAAAAGAGATCATTGTGGACACACACTGACCACTCTCCATTGCACATCAATGGCTCTGCCATGGAGAGAGCGAAGAACACAAAGCCCTTCGGCGTGCACATAATGGACAATCTAACTAGATCGATAGCATCTTCTCACTAGTCAAGAAGGCACAGCAACACCTACACTTTCTGAGGAGATTGAGGTGTGCAAGGCTTCCCAACCCCATTCTAACAACTTTCTACAGGAGCACTGAGAGTGTCCTGTCTGGCTGCGTCATTGTGTGGTACAGAAGCTGCCAGGCATCAGACCGAAGACCCTACTGAGGACAGTAAAATCCGCCGAGAGGACCATCAGGGTCTCCCTCTCCCTCTATTTCTGACATTTGCCAGGTATTGCAGACGAAAGGTCCAAAACATTGTTGAGGATCCTTGACACCCATTCCACAATCACTTTGATCTACTACCGTCAGGTAGGAGGTACAGAAGCATCAGGACTAGGACTGCCAGAACCCAATTCCCCATGCACACTTCCTAATGAGTACTGGAAGTCCTAGATAGAGTGGGCATGGAGCGGATGCTTCTTATAGTGAGGGAGTCTAGGAACAAAGGGCCCAGCCTCAGAATAGAAGTGTGTCCCTTTAGAACAAAGATGAGGAGGAATTTCTTTAACCAGAGGGCAATAAATCTGTTTAATTTATTGCTACATCATTGGGGCAAATTTGAAGCAGAGTTTGATTGTTTCTTGATTAGTATGGTCAAAGGTTGTGGAGAGCAGACAGGACAATGGGATTGAGAGGATAGTAAATCAGTCAAGATGGCAGAGAAGACTCAATGGACCAAATGGCCTAATTCTGCTCCTGTGTCTTATGATTGCTACTGAACCCAGTTCCCCACGCACACTCAGTGGACACAGTGTTAGGTGCCTCCTGTACCCAAATAAAATGGCCACTGAGTGTATGTTCATTGCATTCTACTGCTGAAGCCCATCCACTTCGACGTGTTGTGTGTTCAGAGATGCTCTTCCGCACACCAGTGTTGTACCGTGTGGGTATTTGAGATACCGTCACCTTCCAGTCAGTTTGAAGCAGCCTGGCCATTCTCATTTGACCTCTCTTATTAACAAGGCACTTCTTCCCTATAAAACTGCTGCTCACTGGATTTTTTTTTGTTATTCGTGCCATTCTCTGTGAACTCTTTAGCCTTTTGTGTGTGAAAATCCCTGAAGATCAGCACTTTGAGACACTCATATCACTCTGTCTGGCACCAACAATCATTCCACACGCAGAGTCACTTAAATTACATTTCTTTCCCATTCTGAACAACAGCTGAATCTCGACCACACCTGCATGCTTTTATGCATTGAGTAGCAGCCAAATGATTGGCTAATTAGATATTTGCATTAACAAGGTCTACATGTTTATCCAATAAAGTGGCCCACTCAGTCTATGTGAAGGAGGAATATATTCAAATAAAACCCAGTGTAAAATATGAGTTTTTTTTATATAAGCGAGAGACAGGAGAAGGTAGTTAGTGATGTTTGAGAACTGGGAATGCTATTTATTTTCAATAAGCCACATACTCCAAATATCTGTTTGTTCTTAAGTAGTGGAGCACACAACAAAATTTATTTTTCCCCATAACAGCCATAATAAATAAAACATGATATGGTATTCTGCAAGTACAAGACATATCACAAAAACACCTCACACATGGCAAGGGACTTTGAAGTGCAGGGATTGTTATGTATGAGAAATCGGCAGCCAATTTTTCCACCCAGCCAAGCCACACGTTCACCAAGACTGGTCAGTCACCTGGTGCTCGAGATAGATCTAGCTGAACGGGGAAGAGTGGATGGGGCATTGACAGATTCCCCGGTTTGAAGGGGAGGTGTGGATGAAGTAAGAAACTGGAAGAGGTGAAGGGCAGAAGGAGGAATCTAATAGGAGAGGAGAGAGGACAATGGAATTAAAGACGTATATGTGATATAGATGCACTTTGATAATAAATTTACTCTGACATTGACTATACGTACACAAAGATTGACAAAAACTTTGCAAAAGAAAAATTCTGCAAATAAGAAATAGAAATAAGTAAATAAATAATACTGAGAGTATGAGTTGTGGAGTCCTTGAAAGTGAGTCCATGGGTTGTGTTCAGTGTTGAGGCAAGTGAAGTTATCCATGCTGGTTTAGGAGCCTGATGGTTGAAGGGTAGTAACTGTTCCTGATCTTGGTGGTGTACGACCTACAGCTCCTGTACCTCGTGCATGATGATAGACAGCAAGAAGAGAGCATGGTCTGGATGGTGGAGGTACTTTATGATTGATGCTGCTTTCTGTGGCAGCACTCCCTGTAAATGCGCTCAATGGTGGGGAGGGCTTTGCCTGTGAGGACTAGGATTCACAGAGTTCAGTTACACAGCTCAGAAACAAGCCCTTCAGCCCCACTGGTCCATACTGTCAAACATGCACCAAGCTAGTTCCACTACCATCTGAAGATGAAAGAAATTAGCTTTATTTGTCACACAAACATCAAAACATAAGAGAAATGCGTCGCTTGCGTCAAATGAAATCAATCATGCCCACTACTTACTAACTCTAATCTGTACATTTCTGGAATGTGGAGCAAACTGGAGTACCTGGAGGAAACCTACGGCATCATACAAACTCCCCACAGGACGGCGTTAGGAATTAAGCTCTGATCGGTAACTGCTGTCGCTGAAAAGCAAATGTGCTATCCGCTATGCTACCATGCCACTCTAAACGTTTCCACTCCATGAACCTGCCTCAGCTACTTCCCCTGGCAACTCACTTAAGGATCAGCTTTATTTGGAAAATACACTTACATGTACGGAATTTGCAGTGGTGTGTTTGTGTGACATACAACAAAAACAACATTCATCAATTACAAAGAATTAAGAATAATATAAAGTTAAAAGCACAGATATGGAAATAAAATATGCATAAACACCAACATGTATTTACAATGTACATAGCATTATAAAAAGTGGTTTAATGTGTTTAGAGGTCGATCAGATTAACTGCCTGGGGGAAGAAGCTTTTAAGATGGTGTGAAGTTTTTTTGTTTATAACACTACCCTTGATTTATTAGAAGTTGCCTCTGAAGTTCCTATTATATCTTTCCACTCTCACCTTAAACCTAACAAGGTGGTGTGATGTATCAAAGAAATAGCTACGTTGGGATCCAGCCTGGGTCAGTGGAGCAGCTCTACTCTCCGTGCCACTCTGCCATCATTAAAAATAATCCTCGTCATGTGATTTTACTATTAGGAACAAGAATGAGAATTTTAATACACTTCTTTTGGCAGAGCTCTTGAAGAGAGTGTACACATGCATATTCATATTCATACATAAGAATCTCTTGTGCATTACAGCATAGTACAGGTGCTTTGGCCCACGATGTTGTGCTGACCTTTTAACCTAATCTAAAATCAATCCAATCCTTCCCTCCTACATAACCCTCCACTTCTCTTTTTATTTACTGAGTGGAACAGGCTGTAACAGCCGAACAAACCGCACCTCCCAACAACCCACCTATTTAACCCTTGCCTAATCACAGGACAATTTGGAATGACCAATTAAGCTACTAACCGGTACGTCTTTAGAATGTGGGAGGAGACCAGAGCACCCGGAGGAAACCCACATGTTCCTGGGGAAGAGAGTACAAACTCCTTACAGTTGATGCCGGAACTGAACTCCAAACTCAGACATCCTGAGCTGTAATAGGGTTGCACTAACCACCACCCCTGGCAGGGTGCTCCACGCACTCACCACTCTGTGTAAAAAGCTTACCTCTAACATCCTTATTATACTTTCCTCTAATCACATTAAAATTAAGCCCCCTCATGTATAGTAGATATTCATATATATTATGTTTTGGCACAAATGACATCTTCACTGTATGTTTCAATGTACATGTGACAAGTAAAGCTAATCTTTTTTTTATTGCAACACACACAAGATGCTGGAGGAACTCAGCAGGTCAGGCAGCAACCATAGAAAAGACGAAATAGTCAATGTTTCAGGCCAACACCCTTCTTCAGGACTGAAGAAGGGTCCTTTTTATTGTTTCGTCACTGATGACTCTACTGGTCCCTTCTTGACCACATCATCTGTGTCAGTGAAACAAATGCATGCTGCAGAGTTTTCAGTACCATGAAAACACACACCAGAAGCTTGCGAGGCACTGCAGACGAGCTCACTGCCAGTAATGTTCAACTCACCTCTATTGCATCCTTGAATTCGTCGTCCTGTTCCTGTTCCTGTTCTTCCAGATTTCCCGGGGTCACCTCCTGCAGAGAGTGAATGAAAGCAGGATTACTTTAAATAGAATGTTAATTTTATGAAATAAGTGTGGTTAGCCAGAGTAAAAAGCTGGCTACTGATGAGGAATCCAACATGCACAGGATCAGCAGCCGCTCCATAACCATGCGTGTAATGCTGAGTCAGAGGGGTGAGATTTTGAGACCTGCACAAAATCCTTGGCTGATACTCCAGTGCCCCACTGCAACCATGTTTTATTGCCAGACGTTGTATCTGCTCTCTCTCAGGCAGATCTGAAAACACCCCACTACTCCATTTTGTCCAGTTGGAGAGTTGCCCAGTTGTGTCCAATGAAAGACAGGATTAAAAACAGCTTCTCAACCTGGAACTGTCAGAGTCCTACAGCATGGAAACAGTCCCTTTCGCCCAAACCCATCCATGCCTGCCAAGATGTCTATCTGCACTAGTCTCATTTCCCCTCCTATGGCCCATATAAGACCATAAGACATAAGAGCAGAATTAGGCCATCTGGCCCATCGCGTCTACTCCACCATTCAATTATGGCTGAGCTTTTTTTCCCCCTCCTCAACCCCAGTTTACAGCCTTCTCCCCATAACCTTTGATGCCATTTTCAATCAAGAAACTATCAATCTCTGCCTTAAATACACCCAACAACTTGGCCTCCACAGCTGCATGTGGCAACAAATTCCACAAATTCACCACCCTTTGGCTAAAGAATTTCTCTGCTTCTCTGTTTTGAAAGGGTACCCCTCTATCCTGAGGCTGCGTTCTCTTGTACTAGACTTTCTACTATAGGAAACATCCTTTCCACATTTGCTCTATCTAGACCTTTCAGCATTCAAAAGGTTTCAATAAGATCCCCCCTCATCCTTCTGAATTCCAGTGAGTACAGACCCAGAGCCATCAAACGTTCCTCGTATGAAAACCTTTTCATTCTTGGAATCATCCTTGTGAATCTAAGTCCTTCTGCATCCTACCTGTATCCCCAACACTATCTGCCCCTCCACCAATCTTCATATCGTCTGCAAACTTGGCAACAAAGCCATTAATATACAGCATAAAAAGAAGTGGTCCCAACATCGACCCCTGCGGAACACCACTAGTCACTGGCAGCCAGCCAGAAAAGGTTCCTTTTATTCTCACTCACTGCCTACCAATCAACCAATGCTCTAACCATGTAAGTAACTTTCCTGTAATACCACGGGCTCTTAACATGGTAAGCAGCCTCGTGTGGCACTTTGTCAAAGACATTCTGAAAGTCCAAATATACAACATCCACTGCATCCCCTTTATCTATCCTACTTGTAATCTTCTCAAAGAATTTCAACAGGTTTGTCAGGCAAGATTTTTCCTGAAGGAAACCACACTGACTTTGTACTATCTTGTCCTGTGTCACCAAGTACACCATCACTTCATCCTTAGAACTGACTCTAACATCTTCCCAATCACTGAGGTCAGGCTAACTGGTCTATAATTTCCTTTCTACTGCCCTCCTCCTTTCTTAAAGAGTATAGTAACATTTGCAATTTTCCAGTCCTCTGGCACAATGCCAGAGTCCAATGATTTTTTAAAGATTATTTTTAATGCCACAACAATCTCTAACGCTACCTCTTTGAGAACCCTAGGGTGCAGTTCATCTGGTCTGGGTGACTTATATACCTTTAGGTCTTTTAGCTTTTTGAGCACCTTCTCTCTTGTAATAGTAACTGCACCCACTTCTCTTCCTTCACACACTACAACATCTGGCACACTGCTCGTGTCTTCCACAGTGAAGACAGATGCAAAATATTCATTTAGTTCATCAGCCATCTCCTTGTCCCCCATTATTATTTCTCCTGCCTCATTTTCTAGCAGTACTAAGTCCACTCTCATTTCTCTTTTATTTTTAATTTACTTGAAAAATTTTTTACTATCCACTCTGATATTATTTGCTAGCTTGATTTCGTTTTTCATCTTTTCTCTTCTAATGATTTTTTTAGTTGCTGTCTGTAAGTTTTTAAAAACTTGCCAGTCCTCTATCTTCCAACTAACTTTTGCTTTGTCGTATGCCCTTTCTTTTGCTTTTACAATATCTTTGACTTCCCTTGTCAGCCATGGTTGTACTATTTTACCATTTGAGTATTTCTTCAGTTCTGGAATACAGAAGTCCTGCACCTTCCTCATTTTCCCTCCAGAAATACATGCCATTGCTGCTCTGCTGACAAGCTGTCTCCCGAGATGGAGACAGAAAGATCAAGAAAGGGGAGGGAGGTCTCGGAAATGGACCAGGTAAATTCGAGCTCAGCACGCGTGCAGGAGGCAGCGCCAATGCAGTCGTCGATGTAGCAACGGAAAAGAGGGGGGCGGATACCTGAGTAGGCTTGGAACATGGACTGTTCCACAAAGCCAACAAAAAGGCAGGCATAGCTGGGACCCATACGGGTGCCCATGGCTACACCTTTGCTTTGGAGGAAGTGGGAGGAGCCAAAGGAGAAATTACTGAGAGTAAGGACTAATTCTGCCAGACAGAGGAGAGTTGTGGTAGAGGGGAACTGGTTAGTTCTGGAATCGAAAAAGAAGCGGAGAGCTTTGAGACCTTCCTGGTGGGGGGTGGCGGTATATAGGGACTGGACGTCCATGGTGAAAATAAGGTGGTGGGGGCCAGGGAACTTAAAATCACTGAAAAAATTTGAAGCGTCACAAACATAGGTGGGAAAGGATTGAACAAGGGGGGATAAAACAGTGTCAAGGTATCCAGAAAGGAGTTCGGTGGGGCAAGAGCAAGCTGAGACAATGAGTCTACCTGGACAGGCAGGTTTGTGGATCTTGGGTAGGAGGTAGAAACGGGAAGTGCGGGGTGTGGGAACTATGAGGATGGTGGCAGTGGATGGGAGATCCCCAGAGCTGATAAGGTTGGTGATGGTGTGGGAGACAGTGGCCTGGTGCTTCTTAGTGGGGTCATGATCCAGGGGTAAATAAGAGGAGGTATTAGTGAGTTGTCGCTGTGCCTCGGCAAGGTAGAGGTCGGTACGCCAGACTACAACAGCGCCCCCTCCTTATCAGCGGGTTTCATAGTGAGGTTGGGATTGGTGCAGAGGGAGCGGAGAGCAGAGCATTTGGAAGGAGTGAGGGTGGAATTGGAACAAGGTGTGATGAAGTCGAGACAGTTGATGTCTCGTCGGCAGTTAGCAATAAAGAGATCCAGAGCAGGCAGAAGACCAGAGCGGGGTGTCCATGAAGAGGAGGAGGGTTGAAGACGGGAGAGGGGCTCTGTACAGAGGATGCGGAGAGTCTGCAGAGGGATATAGATAGGTTAAGTGAGTGGGCCAAGGTCTGGTAGATTGAATACAACGTTGGTAAATGCGAGATCATCCACTTTGGAAGGAATAATAGAAGAGCAGATTATTATTTAAATGGTGAAAGATTGCAGCATGCTGTTGTGCAGAATGACTTGGGAGTGCTTGATCATGAATTGCAAAATGTTGGCTTGCATGTACAACAGGTTATTAAGAAGGCAAACAGAATTTTGGCCTTCAGTGCTCGAGGGATTCAATTCAAGTGCAGGGAGGTCATGCTGCAACTATACAGGGTACTGGTGAGGCCACACCTGGAGTACTGTGTGCAGTTCTGGTCTCCATACTTGAGGAAGGATATACTGGTTTTGGAGGCAGTGCAGAGGAGATTCACCAGGTTGTTTCCAGAGATGAAGGGGTTAACCTATGAGGAGAGATTGAGTCGCCTGGGACTATACTCTCTGGAATTCAGAAGAATGAGAAGGGATCTTATAGAAACATACAAAATTTTGAAAGGGATAGATAGGATAGAAGTAGGAAAGTTGTTTCCACTGGTAGGTGAGACTAGAACTAGGGGTCATTGCCTCAAGATTCAGGGGAGAAGATTTAGGACAGAGATGTTTTTCCCAGGGAGTGGTGAATCTGTGGAATTCTCTGCCCAGGGAAGCAGTTGAGGCTTCTTCACTAAATATATTTAAGATACAGTTAGATAGATTTTTACATAGTAGGGGAAGTAAGGGTTATGGGGAAAAGGCAGGTAGATGGAGCTGAGTTTACAGACAGATCAGCCATGATCTTATTGAATGGCAGGGCAGGCTTGATGGGCCGAATGGCCTACTCCTGTTCCTGTTTCTTATGTTTGTTTATGTTCTCCCAACAGCTCTAACAAACCTGCCCACAAAAATATTGGCCCTCCTCAGGTTCAGGTGCAACCTGTCACTTTTGAACAGGTCATACACCCCCCAGAAGAGATCCCAAATGATCCGAGAACCTGAAGCCCTGCCCCCGAAACAGCTTCTCAGCCACGCATTTATCTCAAATCATCCTGTTTCTAACCTCACTGGTGCGTGGCACAGGCAGCAATTCAGAAATTACTACCCAGGAGGTCCTGCTCCTCAGCTTTCTACCTAGCTCTCTAAATTCTCTTTTCAGGACCTCATTGCTTTTCCTTCCTATGTCATTGGTACCAATATGTACCAAGACATCTGGCTGCTCCCCTCCCTCTCCAAAATGTTGTGGATGCAATCTGAGACATCTCTGACCCTTGCACCTGGGAGGCAACATACCATCCGGGTGTCCCGTTCACGCCCACAGAACTCTTTGTCTGTTCCCCTCACTATGAGACCCCTATCACTACCGCTCCCTTCTTCTCTCTCCTTCCTTTCCGCACCACGGACCCATGCTCAGTGCCTGTAACCCGGTTGCCGTGGCATTCTCCCCAAAGCGGTATACTTGTTTTTGAGGGGAATGGCCACAGGGGTGCTCTGCTCTAACTGCCTATTTCCATATCCCTCCATACCTTTCCTATCCATGTATCGAACTGTCTTTTAAACACTATATTTGTACCACTTCCTCAGGAAGCTTGTTCCACATATCAGTTTTAAATACCGCTTAAATCTTTCCAAAAACTTGCCCCTCAGGTTGTTGTCATGGAGGATTTCACCCTAATATAAAATGGAACCTTCTTAATGCAAGGGGTTTAGATGGGGCAGAATTTGTTAAATGCATCCAGGAAGGTTTCTTAAATCAATGTGTGGATGGTTCAACAAGAGGAAGGGCCATACTGAACCTGGTGTTAGGTAATGAGCCTGGCCCAGTGAGCGAGCAGCTAGGGCAGTGGTCCCCAACCACCAGGCCGCAAAGCATGTGCTACCGGGCCACGAGGAAACGATATGATTTGGCGATGTAAAACGATATGAGTCAGCTGCACTTTTCCTCATTCCCTGTCACGCCCACTGTTGAACTTGAACACACACGAGGTCATCAGTCGCCTAAACGCAGTGATACCCTAGTGCCAGGGATCACTGGTTGGCTTCGGGTAACCGGCCACCTCATGCGGCCGGCAAGAAGTGCCATTGCTACTGGCCTAGAACTCAGACAGATGGGCGCCACCTCTAAACCTGTTTACCACACCGAAAGTTCATGGGGAATCTGGTGCTAAAATATTCGCAGACGACCTAATTCGGGCTCAGCGTTTCGTAAATAGCAGAGCAGCTACCTCACTGCGATCTACTGAAAGTCATCCCTCGAGCCAAACTTTTGTCAGCCGATAGATCCTACCTACCTACAAGGGGGGGGCGGGCACACGCCCTGTCGCACTCCTCCTCACTCTCCAGACTGCGACCGCCACGGCCCCGACATGGGGACCTCTGGCCCTTACCTTGTCCTCTCACCCCACCCACGACCAGCCGCACCTGGCTAAGGCGATTATATGTTCATACGAGGAAAATATGCGCTGTGTGTTTAATATCCAAACATTACTTAAAATGTTATGATGCTATTGACTTATAAGTGACTTGTAATTGACTTAACACTATATTCACGTGGGGAAAATATGCACTGTGTGTTTAATTTTAGAAACGAAATTGAGTTTAGCCACTCAAGTGTAAGTGACTTATAGTTTCACCTATATTCCAGTCATGATTAACACCACCCCCCCCGTCAGCCGGTCTACAAGAATATTGTTAATATTCTACCGGTCCGCGGTGCAAATAGGTTGGTGACCCCTGAGCTAGGGAACAATGACCACAAGTTCGTAACTTTCAGGATAGCCATAGATAAGGATAAGATATGATCCACTTGGGGGAGTTTTAAATTGGAGTAGGGGAACTTACAAGGGCATTAGGCAGGAACTAAGAAGCATTAATTGTGAACACCTTTTCTCTGGCAAGACCACATCAGACATGGGGAGGATGTTTAAAGATTTCCTATACTCTGCACAGAGTATATGAAAGGAAAAGGGTTTAGAAGGAAACACAAGAAGGAAAGACAAGAGAACCTTGGATGTCCAGAGGGCTGATGAATTTTGACAAGAAGAAAAAGGAAAAGTATATAAAGTTACAGAAGTCAGGATCAAATGAAGCACACGAGGAGTATTAAGAAGCCAGAAAATAACTAAAGAAAGGAATTTGGAAAGCCAGGAGGGACCTGGAAAAGTCATTGGCAAGTAGGATTGGGGTGAATCCAAAGGCATTCTACATATACATCAACAGCAAGAAGATAACTAGGGAGAGCGTGGGACCATTAAGGATGGGGGGGCATTTACTTGGATGGAAAGAATGTGAGTGAGGTACTAAATGAATACTTTGCTTCAGTATTTACCAAGGAAAAGAATATGGAGGACCAGGAGATCAGTGCTGAGTGTATAAACATATTAGAGCATTTAGAGGTCAAGGAGGGGGAAGTGTTGGGCATCCTAATGAGTATTAAGGTAGATAAGACTCCAAGGCCTGATGTAATTTACCTCAGGTTATTGAAGGAGACAAGAGACAAGATTGCTGGTCCCTTGACCAGTATCTTCATGTCCTCTATAGTCACAGGTGGGGTCCCAGAGGACAGGCAAGTGGCTATTGTTGTACCTCTATTTAAGAGGGGAACAAGGGAAAATCCTGGGAAATATAGTCTCACCTCAGTTGTAGGGAAATTGCTGGCGAAAATTTTTCAGGATAGAATATATGAGTATTTGAAAATCCATGCCCTAATTAGGGAGAGACAGCTTGGCTTTGTGCATGACAGGTCATGCCTTACCACCTTGATTGAGTTTTTTGACAAGAGAGATTGATGAGGGTAGGGTACTGGATGTTGTTGACATGTATTTTAGTAAGACATTTGACAAAGTCCCTTATGGGAGGCTAATCAATAAGATGGATGGGGGTCCATGGTGAATTGGCTGTTTGGATTCAGAACTGGCTCGTGCATAGAAGAGAGGGTAGTAAACTTATTCGAGCTGGAGGTCTGTAACTAACAGTGCTCCACAGGGATCTGTGCTGGTACCTCTGCTGTTGGTGATGTACATAACTGACCTGGATGAAAGTGTAGATGGCCGGATTAGTAAATTTGCAGATAATACCAAGATTAGTGGATTTGTGGATTGTGTAGAAGACTGGCAAAAAACACAGTACGATGTAGATCAGTTGCAGATTCAGGCCGAGAAATAGATGGAGTTTAACCCAGATAAACGCGAGGTGTTGCATCTTGGTAGGGCAAATGCAAGGAGATGTACACTGTTAAGAGCAAGATCCTTAACAGTGCTACTGAGCAGATGGATCTTTAGATCATAGCTCCTTGAAAGTGGCTACACAGGTCGATATGATGGTGAATGCAGCTTGTGGAATGCTTTCTTTTATTAGTCAAGGCAATGAGTTCAAAAGTCAAGAAGTTATTTTGAAACTTTACAAAACTCTGGTTAGGCCACATCTGGAGTACTGCATACAGTTCTGGTCGCTTCACCACAGGAAGGACGTTGAGGCTTTGGAGAGGGTACAGAAGACTCTACTAGGATGCTGCCTGATTTGGAGGACATGTGCTATCACGAGAGGCTGGATAAAAACTTGGGTTGTTTTCTCTGGAGCGCTGGAGGCTGAGGGGAGATCTGAGAGAGGTATACAAGATTATGAGAGGCATAGACCGAGTGGGCAGAGCATATCTATATCCCAGGGTTGAAATGTGAAATATCAGAGGGCATGCATTGAAGGTGGGGGAGCGTTCAAGGGGGATGTGAACGGTAAGATTTTTACTCAGAGAGTGATGGATGCCTGGAATGTGCTGCCTGGTATGGTGGGAGAGGCTTTTAAGAGTTGTTTGGATAGGCACTTGGGTTTTAAGGAAGATGGAGGGATATGGATGGCGTTGGTAGAAGGCATTAGTGCTTGGGTGTTTTAGATTTGCTTTTTAGCTGGTTTGGCACAATGTTGTTGGCCAAATGGCCTGTTCCTGTGCTGTGATCTTCCATTTTCTATAACAGTCTCAGCCTATTCCGTCTCTACAGGAGCCCTCCAGCCCCAGTAACATTGTTGTGATTCCTTTCTGCATCACTTTAATGCCGCCATTAACTGACTGACCAAATCATGCACAACTCTCCAGGAAAGGTCTTTGCAATGTTATACACCAATCCTACATTAATCTCAATTTTTAAAAAATTCTTCCCCTAGAACTCTCAACCAACTGAAATAAGCTGGGAGATTGTTGTGCCCAAAATCAGCTCATTTGATTGACTACTATGCATTTGGACTTCCAGGGGTTAGACCAGGTTTACTATCACTGACATATGTCGTGAAATGTGTTGTTTTATGGCAGCAATACACTGTAATATATAAAGTATACTATAAATTACAATATGAAATATATATAAAAAAACATTAAGTGGCATTTCTCAACTCCAATTTTGCCTAAAAGGATGTAATGCTAATGATGTTTCCGTCTCATCACTTCATACTTTTCTCTGTAGTCAATAAACCTTGTCCTCACTATGTAATTGATTACCATCCTCCTGTTTGCCAAACCTCCAAAGTACGTCATCTGCAAATCTTCAAATTCCAGCTGTACACTCCTCTGCAAGGCAGTAGTGTAGATCAGAAAGCGCAATGGTACTAACACTGACTCCAGAGAAACACTAGTGTCTACCACCCTGCAGTCTGGGAAACAACAATTAACTGCCTCCGCAGATGCTGCCTGACCTTCTGAGTTCCTCCAGCAACACACAAAATGCCAGAGGAATTCAGGCAGCAATCAGGAGGGTGAAGGGTCTCAACTCAAAACATTAACCTTCCATTTCCCTCCACAGGTGTAGCCTGACCAGCTGAGACCCCCCCCCCCCCCAAGCATTTTGTGTTGCTCCAGATTTCCAGCATCTACTACCTGTTGTGTCTCCCATTTACCACGGCCCCAGACTTTCTATTCTTAAGCCACTTTCGTGAATGTGTTGTCATGGATCATTTCATTTCATTCCATGGGAATCAATTCTGCTGTGTGTGCAGGATTCCTTTCTGAAAATCCAGAAGTATGCCATTTCCTTCACCAACAATCTAATTACCTTATCTAGAAGCTGAACTGGGTTAGTCAACAATTCCACACTGCCTCTTCTTTACTGATTCAAATAAATTTTCCCGTCAAGATGGCGCCTGTGTACAACGCTCCTTCGGTCAGCATCTCCAGGATGAAACCATATATTTCATTTCTTTATGTTTGTTTTCTGTCTTGGATGTGATTCTGGAACTGTTGGAGACTGTGACTTGCTGTTTGGAGATCATTTGGGTATTCCAGCACTCTACAGTCTCCAAGAGGATTTCGGGAGGCAGAGGAAGCATGCACGAACCTCACGGCGGGCGCTCTGCCGAACGGGGTGCAGGCCGATGTTCGACTCCATTTCACTGATCAAAGCAATGAGGGAGATTGAAGCATCGAGGTGAATGCGGAGGGTGAGCACTGGCTATCTGTTTTTGATGGCTCCGCTACAGAGGGAGAAAGATCTGCCAATGGGCCCAAATGTTCCCGAAGGTTTTCTGTGTTTTGGATGTGGACTTGGACTATAGACTTTTTTTTCTTCAGTCTTATAGTTTTTTATATTCTGTGTTTTTCGCCCAATCTTTTTTGTGTTTTTTGTGCATGGAGGGGGGATTTGGGGGCCGATGTGCCTGTTCTGTTGTGTTCGTTTTTTTGTGCGAGAGGAGGGATTTGGGGGCCGATGTTCCTGTTCTGTTTTGTTTGGTGTTTTGTGCAGTTGGATGGAATGGGGGGTGGAGTTGGCATGCCTGTTCCATTTTTGTTCATTTTTTGTGCGGGGACGAGGGATTTTTGGGGGGTGCTGTCTGTGCTGCCTTTCTTTTCTTTCTTGGGTTTCATGGCTACCCAGAGAAGAATTTCAAGTTGTATATTTTGACAATAAATGAGCAAACTCCCCTATTCTTGACATCACTGATGCGTCGCATTCGTCTGGTGAGGTGGCATGGGAGTGGAGTGGTTAACATAAAGCTTTACGGCACAAGCTGTAAAATCAGGTTCAATTCCCACCACTGTCTGCGTAAGGAAATTTTATGTTCTTGCTGTGACCACGTGGGTTTCCTCTGGGTGCTCCAGCTTCCTCCTCGAACCATAGGCATACAGGTTAAGGTAAGTTGCACGTTGATGCTGAAGCATGGTGACACTTACAGGCTGCCTCCGACCATGATGGTCAATGACACAAACAATGCATTTCACTGTATGTTTCCATGTACAGGTGACAAATGAAACTAATTTTATAGTTAAAGAAATCTTACATCCCCTCCAGGAATGCAGCAAGCTGGGGCATTGCTGAGGACACCCAGTTTGATGTGTGGGTTCCTCCATGCAGGAGCAGAATAGGCCATTCAGTTCGTCAGATCTGCTCCACCATTCAATCATGGCAGATCTATTTTTTAAAAATCAATCCCATTTCCATCCTTCTCCCCATAACCTTTACCCTCATCCTTTACCAATTAAGAACCTATCAAACTCTGCCTTAAATACACCCAATAACTTGGCCTCCATGGCAGCACAGATTCACCACCCTCTGGCTAAAGAAATCTCTTCACATCTCAGTTCTAAAATGATGTCCCCTTATACTAAGGCTATGCCCCTAGATCCCAGACTCTCCTACTAATGGAAACATCCACTGCATGTTCACTCTATCCAGACCTTTCAGTACTCAGTTGGTTTTAACTGTATCATACAAATCCATTTACATCAAATGACCCCCATATGTTAAACCTTTCATTCCCTGATCATTCTTGTGAATTGCCTCTGGACCCTGTCCAGGGCTAACTCATCTTTCCTTGGATGCTCCTCATACGTTACATCCTGCCATAGGCAGCTGTTGCAGGGAAGGAACTCACTGCGTCTTTCGCTCCCGACCTTTCAAGCCAGAAGCCTTCAGACTGATCAAGGCTCAAATTCCAAACTACATGAGCAACAACTTCCTTCCCTGCACTCCCATCCGCCTTATTGAGACCGCCAGCAGAGGCATCAATCACACAGCGGTGCCAAGTCTGACGAATGAAGAGTTTCACACTTACCGCCACATTCTGGTTAAGAAACAAAAAACAGATGTTTATGTAGCAGCTTATCATCACTTCCCTTGGCAAAACCATTTAAACTTGATCTTTTTATAACTGGTGATAGACAAGGAAAACACAACTAGACTTCAAGAAGATGGGAACAGTAGGAGGAAAATAAAAATCAGGAAAAATGAAGTGATTTACTATTGCAAATTTCACAATCTCAGAACATCCCAAACCGATTTAGAGCCAATGAAAATAAGCACTGTTGCCATGGCATTACAGAGAGCACAGCAGCAAAGAAAAGCTTGCACAAACAATGCACACTGCCTCTTCTTTACTAACTCAGATATTCTGCAGTTGAAAAAAAGACTGAGGACTATCACAAGCTGATAGCGTGGCTAAGAAGGCACATGGTGTCTTCATTAGTTGGGGCAGAGGATTCAAGAGCCACAAGTTAATATTGCAACTCAACAAAACCCTGGTTAGACCATGCTTGAAGTAATGTGTTCAGCTTTGGTTGCCTCATTATAGGAGGCTTTAGAGAGGATGCAGAGGAGGTTTATCAAGATGTTTCCTGGATTGGAGAACATGTCAGATGAGGAAAGGTTGTGCAAACTAGGGTTTTTTTTTTTGAAACAGGAGGATGAGAGGTGACTTGATAGAGGCAACAAGCTGATATGGGGCATAGATCAAGTGGATAGCCACATACTTTATTTCAGAGAGTAAATGCAAGAGGGTGTAATTTTAAGGTGATTGGAGGAAAACATGGAGGAATGTCAGAGATTTTTTTTTATAAAAACAGTGAGTGGTAGGTGCATGTAACATGATGCCAGAAGTGGTGGTAGACACAGACACATTAGGTTCATTTAAAGGACTATTAGATGGCACGTGGATGAGCTATGTGGGAAGGAAGGGTTACATTGATATTGCAGTCATTAACAGGATGCCAAAAACAACTCCTCTGCTTCTAAAAATAGGAGCACACTCATCCAAGAGGGGAGAACCTTAAAACTGAGACATCATTAAAATCAGTTTAAAAACTCATCTAAACCACAGCTCCTCCAATAATATAGCCCCTTGATCAAGATCTCATGAAACAAAGCACAGGCCAACACTGCTCCACCCTGGAGTTGAACTTATGAATTGGATAGCAATTTGCTTTAAAATGGAATTTGTTTTATTTGATTCTAATTGTGCTATTTTTTTGTCAAAATGTGTATCATTTATGTTTAATTCATGTTCTTATGTTCTTTTCATGTGAATGCAGCTCATCAATGCTAGGTGCCTGCAATGTTGCTGACACAAGTAACTCTCTCATTGCACTGCATGACAAGGGTTGCCAGCTGTCCTCACAAAGTCTACGGAAAGAATATCTTTTCTAGTGCTTTTATTATGTTTTTCTGTGTTTAAATAGGTTACATTTGATGATTAGTACTGAAACATATTACTTGTATTATGTTGTACTATGGTATTGCTGTTGTAGTCCACTGGAGGCCTAAGACACCCTGCCTTGGGGTAAGAGGACTGCATGTGTCAAAATCAAAGTCCCAACATACTAGATCACTGCTAAACTACAATACGGTATATCTACCACTCCTTTCCGAGACTGCATTTTGGCAAATCAGACAATTTGGCTACACTCTTACAACTTGCATACAAACAGGCCTTAAAAGCAAGGCTCCAGAGATCAAAACAACCAGGAGGTGGTCGCAGAAAGCAGATAAATGGATAGAGGATTGCTCTGAGTCACTGGACTGGGCCATGTTCAAGAATTCATCTGAGGACCTGAATGACTACACCAGGGTCATAACAGACTTTATTAAAACAGCTGTGGATGGAGTGTGTCCCCACAAAGTCGTTCCGGGTTAACTCCAACAAGAAGCCCTAGATGAACTGTGAAATCAAGAATTTGCTGAGAGCCAGAGCAGAGGCATTCAAGTCTGCTCGTCAAAAATGCTACAAGAGGTGCAGGTATGATCTCCAGAAAGCCACCTCAAGGTCGAAGTGGAGATTATAGACTAGAATAGAATCAACGAGGGATGCTTGACAGCTGTGGCAGGGTTTGAATGCCATAACCTCCGACATAAAGTAGTTAAATCTTGTGACATAAGGGACAGCAGAGCTTCACTTCCAGATGATCACAATGCCGTCTATCCTCACTTTGACCACCAGAACAGGGAGGTATCATCTCGCACCCTCATGTCTCACGATGATCCTTTGGTCTCAGTATCTGAAGATGACATGTGAGCTGCCTTCAAGAGAGTAAATCCAAGCAAAGCATCCGGTCCGGACAAGAGAACCTGGCTGAGTACTGAAGACCTGTGCCGACCAACTGGCACAGATATCTTCAACCTCTTGCTCTGGCAGTGTGTGGTACCCACCTGCTTCAAGCAGGCTTCAATCATATGAGTGCCCAAGAAGAGCGTGGTAACCTGCCTCAATGACTATGCCCAGTGCCACTTACATCCACAGTGATGAAGTGTTTTGAGAGGCTGGTGTTGAAGTATATCAGCTCCTGTCTGAATGGTGACTTGAATCTGCTCCAATTTGCCTAACTAAGCAACAGGTCCACAGCAGATGCCACCTCATTGTCTCTTCACACAACATTGGAACATCTGGACAGCAAAGATGCATACGTCAGGATGCTCTTTACCAATTACAATTCAGCATTTAAAACCATCAGCCCCTCAAAACTAATCAGTAAACTCCAAGACCTGAGCCTCAATACCCCTTTGTGCAAATGGATCCTGGATTTCCTCACTTACAGACTTCAATCAGTTTGGATTGGCAAAAACATATCCTCCACAATCTCCATCACTACAGGGATGTGTACTTAGCCCCCTACTCTACTTGCTTTACACCCATGACTGTGTGGCTAAGTACAGCTCCAACAAGTTTGCTGATGGCTCCACTGTTGTGGGCCATATCAAAGGTGGTGATTGAATCTGCACACAGGAGGGAGATTGAGCAGTGCCATAACAACAACCTCTCAGTCAATGTCAATAAGACCAAGAAACTGATTGTAGACTTCAGGAGAGGGAAACCAGAGGCCCTTGAGCCAATAGTCATTGGAGGATCAGAGGTGGAGAGCATCAGTAACTTTAAATTTCTGGGTGTCACCATCTCAGAGGACGCGTCCTGGACCCATCATACAAATATAATTGCAAATAAAGCACGACAGCGCCTCTACTTCCTCAGGAGACTGCAGAGATTTGGTATGACATCAAAACCTTGTCAGACTTCTGTAGATGTGTGGTGGAGTGTGTCAACTGGCTGCATTACGGTCTGGTATGGAACCAACAATGCCTTTGAGCAAAAAATCCTACAAAAAGTGTGATGCCCAGTGCATCACAGATAAAGCCCTCCCAACCATTGAGCACATCTACATGAAACATTGTCATAGAAAAGCAACATCCATCACCCAGGCCATGTTCTTTTCTCGCTGCTTCACCAGGTAGAAGATGCCTCAGGGCTCACAGAACCAGGTTCAAGAACAGTTACTACCCCTCAACCATCAGGCTCTTGAATAAAAGGGGATAACTACACTCATTCTATTCCTGGTGTTCCCACAACCAATGGTCTCAGTTTAAGGACTTTTCACATTCATTATTTATTGCTATTTATTTATATCTGCATCTGCACAGTTTGTTGTTCATTGATCCTGTTCTATAGATTTGCTGAGTATGCCTGGAGGAAAAAGAATCTCAGGGTTTTATGTGGTGACACATATATCTGCTCTGATAATAAATTTTTCTTTAATTTGGACTTCCACGGGCTACCCGCAGCACTTTGTTGGGTATGCCGGTTGTTAGCCCAGATGAGGCATTTCACTGTATGTTTAGATGTACACATGATAAGCAAATCTGCATCTATTCACTGTTTTATTAAGTGGCTCGGTACTGTAGATAGACAATCTTTCTGCGGAAACAATATATCAGATATATTACACTGAATTTCCATCTGCAGCTTAGCTACAGACTGAGCACTAATCTCCCATTTCAACAGTCATCAGATACTATGAAATAGAACTTTGCACCAGCAAACTTTGAAAGCAGATGAAGACAAGAACCACTAACCCTTTCCAAAGCATTCTCCCTTACAAATAAGACTGGTGATTACAACCACGATAATTGAGATGGATTAAACAGCAATAAATTTCAGCTCAAAGACATCTATTAGATGGTATTAGCCTGGTGGATGCCAAAGCACCTGAAAAAAATTATCTAATTCACTCCGTGAATGAGTGAGGTGATTAGATGTCCACTACCTATTTTTGTTTTAAATTTAGAGATACTGTGTGGAACAGGCCCTTTCAAACCAATGACCACACTGCCCAGCAACCCACTTATTTAACCCTAGTCTAATCAGGGCACAATTTACTTTTTAAAAAAAAATTTTCTTTTGTGGTTTATTTTTTTATTGAAGTTCATCATCAAATGAACATTTCCATAAGACCTACTAACCAGTGCATCTTTGGACCATGTGAAGAAACTGGAGCACCCACAGGAAATCCATGCAGTTCACGAGGAGAATGTACAAACTCCTTACAGAGGACACTGGAACTGAAATCTGAACTCTGAAATGTCTGAGTTTCAACACTGTTTTTCTACCTGCTATGCTCCATGGCGTCCTATTGCCAACCTATACCAGTGAAGCAAATTTTGAACCATGGGATATAATGAGGAACTGCTACATGCTTGCACTTGTAGAAACGTGGCTCCAGGACCACAACCCACTATCAATCTTCAGGCCACACCACTCAAGGACTTGGGCTAAAGTTATTTTCTTATGACTGTAAGTACTATTATAATTGTATGTGTCATGTACTAGATGTTGAATCTTGGCCCCAGAGATACATTGTTCTACTTAGCTGCACAAATGCGTATAGCTGAATGACAATTGAACTTGAACATCCCACCCTGCCCCCAAAGGGAATGGAAGTCTCGTAAACCATCAAATTCAAGCAGGATGTCAGGAAAGTAAATTAAGAGAAGTGAAAAGCATATCACAAGCATTTACACTTTCTTAAATAGTAAAAATGTAAATAAATATGGCCCTCCTCACTTTCTCTGCAGCTTAAAATCTATTCCATTTCTCATTCTTCTGGCGATCTAAGTATTTTATTGCAGCAATTACGGAGAGTTAGGCAGGTCCAAAGTGAGTTAAGGTGGCATACAGCAAAAAGGAGCTGAGTTTAGGAATACGGAGGTTGCACAGGGTATGAGTGAGGCAATACCTGGAATGTTGTGTACAGTCTGGAGGCAACCAAAGGAGATTCACCACGCTAATCAACACCTAGACCCACTAACACCAGCTACCACCACCACCATTTCATCATTTTCTGTTAGTGTCACCTTACATACAGACACTCTTGTACCTAGGATCACCTTATGTACAATTAATGTACATAAGCAATCTTATGGATTTATTTTTATTGTGCTTTTTATTATTGTGTTCTATACATCTTATTGTGGTTTTTTTTCTGCTTCATCAGATCCAGAGTAACAATTATTTCATTCTCCTTTACACTTGAGTACTGGGAAAAAAAAATTAAACAATCATGAATCTTAATTCCTGGGATTAAAGGGCTGAACTATTAAGAGAGGCTAGGCAGTTTGGTTCTGTATTTCTTGGAATTTAGAGGATGAGGATGACCTTATTCAAACATACCTGATCCGACAGGGTAGGTATTGCTTCGTAGCTTGGTATGTTCTGTTTTGCTATGCTCTGTGTTGTTCTGCTGAGCATTATAAACATGCTGTGTTTATCACACGTACATTGAAATATACAGTGCAAAGAGTTGTGTGCGTTAACAACCAACACAACCCAAGGATGTGCTGGGGACAACCCACAAGTGTGGCCATGGAATATGTGCTGACACTTGTAGGCTGCCTCCAGCACATCCCTGGGTTGCGTTGTTTATTAACTTTCATTGTACATTTCAATGTACATGTGATGAATAAGTCTAAATCTGATCTGAAATGGAAATGTTGGGAGAGTTGTAAATGAGGGGATATTACAACAAAATAAGGGAGCAGTCATTTAAAACAGAGCTACATAGAAATGTCTTCGCCCAGACAGAGGGAACCTCTGATATCCTCTGTCCCTGAGGGTGGAGAAGATCAGATCATTAGATACAATTAATATTTGAAAGATTAAATAATGGAGAGTTATGAGGAACTGGCACACAAGAGAAAATTCCTCAAAGTAGCTAAACCATTATTATACCGAATCATAGTCTAGGTTTGAACAGCCAAGTAGCCATCTCTGTCCAATTTCCCAAGTTTTTTTGAGAAGTTATTAACCTAAAAACTAACTCTATTTCATTCTCCACAGGTACTGCCTGACTTGCTGAGTATGTCTAGGATTTTGCTTTGATTTCAGATTTGCAGTATCTGCTGTTTTTGCTTTCCTGTCTCCTTGCCTGAACCCAGCAGGTCTGTGCTGTGGTATCTGCTCAGCTTCTTACCTCTGGAGTGCTTGCTGTTGGAGTCACATCCTGGTTTACAGCTCCTTCTGACTCTGCCACTGCGTGCTCCTCTTCAACCACTGGCGCTGGCCTCAAATTCTGCAGCAACGCTCCCTTGTAATCTTTAATTACTGCAGAAGCAAAGCAAGAGAAAAGAAAACAAAAGGATAATTAGAAAAGTAAAAGATAACGTGGAAAGTCCACAATTTTTTCAAAGCACTTTTCCTTTTACTTGACCCCCCAAGAAAAACATAATTTTAAGCAACACAAAATGTTGAAGGAACTCAGCAAATTAGGCATCTATAATCAGTTGAAGTTTCGGGCCAAGACCCTGCATCGGGACTAAAAAGGGTGAAGGAGCAGAAAAAAGTGGAGGGGAGGGGGAAGGAAGGAAGAAGGAACTTAAGCTGGCAGGTGACAGGTAATAATGGGTGGGGAGGAAGAATGAATCTTCTGGTGGCTCCAAATATGCACCCATCCCAGTAAACTATCTAAATTACTGGGCTTTGTAGATTTGTAAAGAGATCCAGAATTGACCCAACAACTGAGAAGGAACGGCAATGCATTTCCAAGTCAGCGTGGCATCTGGCTTGGAGGGCAACTTCCCAGTGGTGGTGTTCTCCATGCCTTTACTCCCGTGTCCTTCGTGCCCTTGGAAGGATGGAGAGGCCACCAGGCAGGCTGCTACACCCAGCTCAAATGGTCACCTTGATTGATATGAACCAGTTGGACAAAGAGGCCTGTTTACACGCTCTGTGACAGTGACTCACAACAATCCCACTAACACAAGAATCAATTCATCAGTCCAATGTACCCTTTCTTGGCTAAGATGACAAAAATTGGTCTGTAGTTTCACTAAGGCACTCTGAGTGTGCTATTGCATAAAGGTCATTGCATTCAAGACCTAGGACATAAATGCATGAATATTAGCTTTCTACAGCAGCAACACAGCACGTTATAAACATACATTACTTGCGTTTAAACTAATGTAAATTATATATAACTTACAAAACACATAATTCATGTTAATTTAAGTTTATGTAATAAATGTAATAATGCAGGCTGAGGGAAATACACCAGGAGGTAGTGTAGTGGTTAGCTGTCCCAGGTTCAATTCCCACTACCTGTAAGAAGTTTGTACATTCTCCCCATAACCATGCAGGTTTCCTCCAGGTGTTCCAGTTTCCTCCTACAGTCCAAAGACATACCAGCTGGTAGGTTAGTTGGTCATTGTAAATTGTCCTGTGATTAGGCCAGGAATAAATTGGTGAATTGCTGGGCAATGCGGCTTGAAAGGTCGGAAGGGACGATTCCACGCTGTATCTCAATAAAATAATTTTTTTTTAAATGGTGTTGGGGGTTGTCAGGTCAGTTCAGGAACCTGATGGCAGTGGGGAAGAAGCTGTTGTTGAACTTTTGAGTTGTGGGTACTGTTGAAGAACTCTGGCTGGGGTGGGTGGTAGTGTGTGCAGAACGAGCCAAACCATGCAAACGTGCCCACAAACACCAAGGGTTCTGCAGATGCTGGAAATCTTGAGCAACACACACAACTTGCTGGAGGAACTTAACTGGTCAGGCAGCATTTATGAAGGGGAATAAACAGTTAATGTTCAGTCCAAAAATCATCTTGATGAAGGATCTTAGCCCCAAACGTCAACTGTTCATTCCCCTCCACAAATGCGCCCACCTTCATTACATACAATTGAAAACAAATAGAGAAAATCTTGCATTCTTTGACACTGACCAGGATTGGTGCATCAGCTGATTTCAACCAACAAACAATCTTCAACCAGTTCCAACCCAACACAATGTGGGATGAAGCAACAAAGGATCTGGAGGAATTTGGTAGGTTGAGTAGCATCTGTCGAAGGAAAATCTGTCCACACTTCAGCTCAAAACCCTCCATCAGGACATGCATGGAGTTTTAAATATAAACACACAAGAGGTTCTGCAGATGCTGGAATTCTTCAGGAACACGTAAAATGCTGGAGGAACTCAGCAAGTCTTCCCACTTCCATTTTCATTTTCTGCCTTCTGCCCTTTTCCTTTCCAATCCTAATGAAGGGTCTCTGCCGGAAATGACAAATGTTTATTCTCCTCCATAGATGCTGCCTGACTTGCTGAGTTCCTCTAGCATTTTTTTGTGTGTGCACTTGAGTTTGATTGAAGTTGTGTCAACAACAGCTACTGGCCACCGACTCCATAAAAAGCAGCAAGGAAAAGCAATGTCAGATCAGATCAATAAAATCATTAATGAAAATGTCCTCGGCTCATTATTATCATCAGGGAGAAGGTACAGGAGTCTGAAGAAACTGATTTAGGAACAGATTCTTCATTTCTGCCATCAGACATTTGAATGGTCCATAAACTCATGAACACAACCTCACTATTCACCTTTGGAACGATTACTTTATTTTTTAAACACTACTTCACTATTCTTCTTATACCTCTATTTCATTTTTTATCCTAACATAGTATTTTTAATACCTTATACTCTTACAGTGCTGTCACAAAACACCAAATTTCACATCAGTGATTAAAAAAAAACCTGATTCTGACAAACAGAACACCAGATGCAAACCTGAGGGAACGAAAGAGGAAGAAGAGCTTTACATTTAAGCATTTTCTCAGAAACAAACTTTAAGACGGTAAGGGAACAGGATTTGAATCTTGGGAATCAAGTATTCTCCCTGGTGACTGTGCCGAGTCCCCAAAGAAAATGTAGAACACTCCACAGAAGGAGAAACATGCTTTTCAAGCATTTAGGATTTTCATAAACACCAGAGACTCTGCAGATGCTGGAAATCCAGAACAATATGCAAAAAGTGGTGGAGGAATTCAGCAGGTCAGGCAGCATCTATGCAAATGAATAACCGGTTGAAGGAGAAGTGGAAAATAATTCTGTCTGGACAGCCTCTAACCTAGTGGTCGCCAACCCGTCGATCTTTGAGACTTTCCCAGTAGATCCCAAAAAAAAAGAAAAAGAAATACACAAATACTGTTGAGAGATTGTTTCCGGGTTGCGGGATTTTATTTCCGTTCTTTCTGCCTGGTGCGCATGCATGTAGCTCCCCCGCCACGCACTACACAGTGTACCTCAGTGGTCCTCAGCCACCAGGCCGCAAGGAAACGATATGAGTCCAATCACCTTGCACTTAAAGACAAACCCGTTGTGTTACTTCAGCGGAAAAAATGTGAGCAAGCGGGACAGCAGCTAAGTGCCGACAGCCGCGAAAACTAAATTGCGGAATAGACTGGACATAAGGAATCTGCTTCGAGTATTGCTGTATTCCGGTCGTGTTTGACCCCCCCCCCCCCCCGCCCGTCAGCCGTTCCTGCTATATTCCCGTCGTATTTAACACCACCCCCCCTCGTTAGCCGGTCCTGCTGTATTCCCGTCATGTTTACCACCACCCCCCCCTCCGTTGGCCGGTCCGCAAGAATATTGTCAATAATAAACCGGTCCGCAGTGCAAAAGAGGGTGGGTACCCCTGGTGTTTAATACATTATTTCTACTTCCGGGTTGCAGGGTTTTACTTCCGGTCTTTTCTGCCCTGGTGCGCATGCATGTAACTAATCGATCTGGGGTCGATCTTGCCTCTCACTAAGGCCGAGGTAAGGGATCTTGGGCTTAAAAAGGTTGGTGACCACTACTCTAACCTATGGCATGAACATCAATTTCTCCAGCTTCCAGTAATTTTCCCCTCCCCTTTCAATCTTCTTCAGTTTCTCACTCTTGCCTCTTCTTCTCACCTCCCCCTGGTGCCACTCCTCCTTCCCTTTTGCCCAAGGTCCTCTCTCCTCTCAGGTTCCTTCCAAACCAGTCTTTTGCCTTTTCTACCAATCACTTCCCAGCTTCTCACTACATCCCCCCTCTGCCATCTACCTGACTTCACCAATCACCTTCTATTTTCTCCTCCTTCCTCATTCTGGCAGTTTCCCCCCATCCTTTCCAGTCCTGATGAAGGGCCTTGCCCTGAAACATTGACTGTTTATTCATTTCCGTAGATGCTTCCTTACCTGCTTATTTCCTCCAGAATGTTTAGGATTTCCGTTTTTGGACCTCCAACACCCAGGACAATTGGCATCATTTAATAACAGTCCCAGCATCACTGCACAGACATTCAGGTCCACTAACACCACATACTCCAGGGGCTCACAACAAATGACCCAAGCAGTAACTGAAGCCTTTTCGGTGACCCTCTGCAAGCAGCCTTACCCCATTTGCCACAGCAAACTGAAAGCAGCCACACAAGTAGGGAGGGTGGTACAGAAAGCATATGACATGCTTGCTTTCAATGGCTGGGGAGCTGAGTACAGGCATCAAGAAATCATACTGCAGTTGCATCAAACATTGATTAGGCTGCACATGGAGTATTGGGTGCAGTTCTGGCCACTACATTACAGGAAGGATGGCTTAGGAAATAGTTCAGAAGAGGATTACCAGGATGCTACCTGGTGTGAGCTGAAAGTAAGTTCGGACAGAATTGGGTTCTTTCCCCTGGAGTATCAGAGGCTGAGGGGAGACCCAGTAGAAGTTTATAAAATTGAGAGGCAGAGATAGGGTGGGCAGTCAGAATCTTTATTCCCCCCACCCCCCAACCCAGGGTAGAAATGTCAAGAATTAGAGGGATAGCGTTAAGGTGAGGGGGGAAGGTTCGGAGTGGAGGATAAGAGGAGACTTGATAGAGGTGTACAAGAATGTAAGAGGTATAGATCAAGTGGACAGCCAGAGACTTTTTGCCAGGCCAGGGCGGAAATGCTAATGGAGGGGACATAATTTTAAGGTGACTGTAGGGGGAATACAAGACGCAATTTATTTTTCTTTTTTTAAACAAACTGAGTGATGAGTTTTTAGAGGCAGATGCAGTAGGGACACTTAGAGACTCTTAGACGGACATGGATGATTAGATTGCGGAAGCATTAGATTGATCATGGAGTAGGTTAAAAGGTCGGCACAACATTACTGTGAGCATTGTGTTACTGTGCTGTAATGTTCTACAAGATATGTGGGGCAAGTATACATTTTTTTTAAAACACACAGAGGTGGGTGCCAGGAATGAGCGGTCTGCCAGAGGTGGTGACAGAAGTAGATACGACAGTGGTGTTTAAGAGGCTGCTGGATGGATACATGAATATGCAAGGAACAGAGGGATAGGGATCAGATCCAGGCAGAAGAGAATTAGTTCAATTCAGTGTTGTCTGGTACAGAGATAGTGGGCTGAAGGGCCTGTTCTTGTGCTGTACTTCTCTAATTTAAGACGGTACACGGACAGTTGAGTCCTGGGATGTTCGTGAACTATTTTAGCGATGACGGTTAGTGCAAGCCCAGCAGCTGCCTATATCTGCAGGTTAGACATTGAACTGGAAACTGCACACGCCGAGGTTACACAAGAATCTAAAAATGTGGTGCTCGCGTTTGCCAAGTGATGCTGCTGGCACACACAAACCCTCTCGGAATTGAAGTATAAATGTAAGATTTCCATTCAGATGGAAACATTTATGTACAAAGGAAGGAAACTGCAGGCCAACTATAATAACGTCCATTTATATAGCACCTTTAACACAGTGAATTAAGAAAGCCCCAAGGCACTTCACTGGCATCTGACCAAACGCTCCTGGTGGGGGTTTGGAATTCAATGCCTGACATGGTGGCAGAGGCAAGAACTCCATGGTATATTTAAGAACCTGCATAAGTGGTTAAAAGGTAAACACAAGAGATTCTGCAGATGTTGGAAATCTTGAGCAACACACACAAAATGCTGGGGGAGCTCAGCAGGTCAGGCAGCATCTATAGAGGGGAAGTAAGGCCGAGATCCTTCGTCAAGAGCGCTGAAGGATAAATAGCTACCAAATGGGATTAACCTCCAGTCCATTTTGACCAGCATTGTGCTTCCATCTGCATCATAATTTTTTTATTTACAGATGCAGAATGGTAACAGGCCCTTCCAGCACAACATCCTACGCCACCTAATTACAATCATGTGATCAATAAACTCACTAATCCGTACATCTTCAGAGTGCAGGAGGAAACTGGAGCATCTGGAGGAATCCCATTCCTTCATGGGAAGAAAGTATAAACTTTACAGATAGTGGCGAAAATTGAACCCAAGATGCTGGTGCTGTAATAGCATTATTCTAACCACTACACTAGTGTGCCACCATTGTTTGAAATAATGCTTTAAAGAAAGATTCAAAGTTCATTTATTATTAAAGGACGTATAAATTATACATCCTTAAGATTTGTTTGCTCACAGATAGCCACGAAGCAAGAAACCCAAAAGAACTCAATTAAAGAAAATAAAAGACCAATATCCGAAGCACAAGAGAGAAAAAAACCAAAACACAAGTCATGCCAACAACTGAAGCGAACGACACTCTGAACCAAATTGATTTCTCAGATCAGAACCCCAGAGCAGCCTGGAGTAGGCCCAAAGCCTCGGTATCAGCCCATCGTATTAGCAGGCATGGAGCACAGCAGCCAGGACAGTCTTCATAGCCTCAGTGCCACAGAGAGAGGAATGACCATTACAGAGAGCGAGCAAAATCGGCTCTCACCTTGGATCCTGACACCAAGCCTTTTCTTTCAATCTGGGACAGCGTTTAATTAACCAGACAATGGAACAGTAGAAGGCTCCAGCGCCCTGGAGAGATGACCGAACTTTGCAAAGAGTTAGCAAAATAGGCTCTCTCCTCCAATCTGGGCCGCCGTTTAAACTGTCTAAACAGCTGATCGTACCTGGCACTAGGACCCTGATATTGCAAAGGCGCCGTAGTCTAAGCCCCAACCCTACAACATTCTCCAGGCCCGGATTTTGCTGCCCAATCTGAAGCCGCTCTCAAGTTCTCCAAATCAGCTCAGCGCCCAGAGTGATCCAGCCTAACACCAGGGCTAATTGTATGGGTATCAAATCTCCTCTACCCGGGCCCCAGCTTCTCGGTGCTCAGAGCAATTCTTCCTCACACCCAGGCCAGCTGCACAGGCATCAGAACTCCATCTGCAAAGATTCTGCAAAACACCATCCTGGCTCATCTCCCAAACTCGCCTCACCATCACTTGCCCCTTCACTGTTTGCATGATAATTAAACACAATTTACCTCAGAAAAGGTATCTTTGGTGATGTTCTTAGTCAGATTTCTTAACTTTTTAGCTACCTGTGAGCTGTCGCACACATTCGGTAAAAAGCACGAACATGAAAATACTTACATGGATGCTGGGACAAATGGCCAAAGACTTGGTTGAACAGATGTGTTTTAACAAGTGCCAAAAGTGAAGGAACTTAGGGAGGAAATCGCAAATTCCTCCTGTGCCTCAACACATTGGTGTTATTAAAATTTGGAAAAGTCACAAGGCCAGAATTGGAAGAGAGGGGTCAGGCAGACTAGGATGTTATTCACTAGAGACAACAGTAGAATTGAGGAGTGATAATATAGAGGTGTTTAAAATTGCAAGGATCACAGATAAGGTGAACATCTCCAGGGTTGGAGAATCAGGAACTAGAAGGTATGGGTTTTAAGCTGAAAGGGGAAAGTTTTAGTAGGAACCTGAGAGGCAAATTTTTCACCTTGAGGGTTGTACATAAATGGAACAAACTGCCAAGGTAAGGCATGTACCTTAACAACACTTGGACAGCTACATTTTAGGAAATGTTATTTGGGATATGGGTCAAATGGGTCCAGCTTAGATGGGAATTTTGGATGGCATGTTAGGCTAAAGGATCTGTAAACTTGCTGTATTACTCCATCACTAAATGTCTTACCCTGCTTCCTGAAGTTGTAATATTTAGTTCCAGACCTCAGCCAGGGAAAGAGATCCTAAGACTGCAGCACCTAGGAGCAGAATTAGGCCATTTGGCCCATCAATTCAATCACAGCTGATTTACTTACCCTTTCAACTCTATTCTATTTCCTTTTTCCCATAACCTTTGAGACAATTACAAATCAAGAATCTGTCAACCTCAGCTTTAAAATATACCCAATGACCTGACTGCTACAGCCACCTGTGGGACAATGAATTTCACAGACTCACCACAGTCCAGCTAAATAAATTACTCTTTATTTCTGTTCTAAAGGGATGTGCTTGCACTCTGAAGCTGTACTCTCTGATACTAGACTCTCCTATTATTGGAAACATCCGCTCCACATCTACTCTATCTCATCATCATATGTGCTGTGTCGTATAAAGTAGGCGATCACAGTCTCTAACCAGGATTGTTCTTGGGAAATTGTTCTACAGAAGTGGTTTACCACTGCCTTCTTCTGGGCTGTGTCTTTACAGAGCAGATGACACCAGCCCGGTGTCAGTGGTCACACAACCAGGACTTGTAATCTGCACCAGCTGCTCATAAGACTATCCACCATCTGCTCCCATGGCTTCACGTGACCCTAATTGGGGGAGGGGAGCTAAGCAGGTAATTCACCTTAGCCCAAAAGTGATTTGCAGTCTCACTGAGGGACGAGGAGCCTTACACCTCCTTTGGTAAAGACGCAACACCACCCCGCTAACTAAAACTCTGTCTAGGCCTTTTAATATTCAAAGCGACCCTCCCCTCATTTTTCTACACACTAGTACAGGCCAGAACCAACGGGCATCTTCCTCCTATATCCAGACTGTCGAGCCCCATCTGAATTTTATGCTCTTCAATAAGATCCCACCCCCATTCTTCAAACTCTAGTGAATTCAAACCTAGCTTCTCATTAAGAGACATTAAATTGTTAAATTGGCTTACTATTACCATATGTACTGAGACACACTGAAAATCACACTGTTCATTCAGATCAATTCATTAAAAAATTGCAAAGAAGTAGATAGGAAAGGCAGAGAAATATGGGCCAAAAGTGGGAAAATGCACCAGCTTAGATTGTGGGCGTGGATTGGGCTGGGTCATATGGCTTGTTTCTGTGTTGTATGACTGAGTGTAGACATCACCTAAGGTTATCAAGTGACAGGAGAGGCAACCTCAAGACCACTTTTTAATCAAAAACCTGAAGCTACCTACAGGTAAGATTGATGATGAAGTATTAGCAAAGCAACTTCAAAACCTAGGCCATCTTAATGGCATTCTACTATCAGAAAATGGTTTAATATGACTGGCATATGTTGTGAAATTTGTTGTTTTACATCAGCAGTACATTGCTATACATAATAATTTAAAAATTATATATCGCATAAAGAAATGTATTAAAAAATAAATTAAATGCAGCACTGTGCAAAAGTCTTTGGCACATATATACTGTATAGCTAGACTGACTAAGACTTCTGCACAGTACTGTAATTGTCAACATGGAGCAAACAGCGAGTTTGTAAATCTGGCGTGAGTAAAGGATGCTGGGAATGGTGAGGGTGGAGAACAGCGGGAGAAGCGTAGGACGGGAGGCATAGAAGGAGTACCAGAGAGAAGGGTTGGCATGAGTGCAGACATACCCAGCCCTGAGACACCCAGGCAAAGTCATTTGATCCCAAATAATTGGTTTATTGATCATTACAGAATGTCTCTGGCGCATTCTGCTCCCTCCCTCTTCCTTCTCCTCTTCCAAACCGTGATTTCCATCTCCCTGCCCCCTTCCCACCCTTAGTCCATAATAGAGACCCATATTATGTTTATCATCACTCACATGTAATAAAATTTGTTTTTTTGGTGGCAGCAGTACAATGCAATACATAAAATAACTGCAGTACCGTGCAAATGTCTTGGGCACCCTAGCTGTATATGTATGTGCCTAAGACTTCTGCGTGGTTGGGAAGAGGGGAAGAGAGAGGGAGGGAGCACGAAGCAACAGAGATGTTTGGTAATGAAAAAATAGAAGTAGTGTTCATGGGTTTAAGCCAGGTCACCAGGTTTTACCCAAACGATCACAGACTTACAAAGAGGTTTCACTGAGGGATTGCCTAAATTACTGAGGAGTGACAATCACACTCTTGCTTTGAACATTCACACGGCTCATTAACAAAATAGAATTACAAGGCAACGAGGCCATGCAGCCCATCGTCCTTATGATTGCTCCTTGGGAAAAAGTTCCCCAAAAGGTCTTAGCCCATAGTCTTGGAAAATGAATTTCCGGTAAAATATTATCGAATTTCTTTGAGCCAGATTAAATATGATCTGACAGAATGTATCGCAGCTGCTCTACAAAAATCTGCCTTCCAACCATATAGGAATAGCTTGGCTTGAAGGGAGCTTGCTCCTAAGTTTAGGTCTTCAACACTAACTTTATGCAGTCAGTGGCATTGACTTAACACAGTCTCAGAGCCAAGAGCAGAAAATTTAGAGAGATTTTACTTTCACGTCCAGGTTGTTTGAGTACATTGCAGACTCCAGCCAAGCAGCCAACTCCCTTTTCCCTAGCCCCCTTCTGGAACACGCTATAGGGCTATTCAAACAATAATTTCATGTCATCTTAAAGTCTCTTCCCCAGGCTGTTAATCTGCTCAACCATTCTAGTTAGCCAGCTATACCCTTCTCTGTCTATTACCTCAGTCACTGTACTGTAGACGCTTTAAACCACTTTTTATAATGTTGTTAATGCAGATATTTATTTACTATTTAGGCATTTTCTTCCATATCCAACCTTTAGCCCCTAACTTTATTAGCATTTTTTAATTTACATTTCTTTATACTTTTATATAATTCCTTATAATTGCTGAATGTTGTTTTTGTTACATGTCACACCATCACACCACAGCAATTTTCTAATACATATAAGTGTATATGGCGAATAAAGTTCATCTTTGATCCTTGATTATGCAGCACTGTAGGGAATAGTTAGGGCGAACAAGCACAAAGCACATCCTTCAAGAGGGAAAGGTACATATATACTTCAAAGGGAAAAAGCAGCTCTGCTGGCTTTGGATTTCAGATGGTTTTGATAGCACATAGTCAATGGACAAAATGGCCTGGTGTTGGTGAACCTCCTGTCATGCACGAGTGAGACCACCAGACATAGGAGCAGAATTCGGCTGTTCAGCCATTGAGTCTGCTCCACCATTCAATCATGTCTGATGTTTTTTTTAAAAAAGTCAATCCCATTCTCCCTTTAACCTCCGTGCTAACCAATAACCTATCAGTCTCAATGTCCAGTAATCCAGCCACCACATCCATCCATGGCAACAAATTGCACAGATTCACCACCCTCCGGCTGAAGAAATTACCCCTCATCTCAGTTCTAAAGGATCGTCTTATTATTCCGAGGCTGTGCCCTCAGATCCTAGACTCTCCTATGAATAGAGAGCCAAGCCATCAAAACTGTGCAATACAAGACATCAGGCAGCAATAGCAAGGTGGTAATCTATAAGACCCCAATCTGAATTACTGTTCACAAGATGAATCATACTCCTGGCTTTAAAACACCTAAAATTCTTGATTAAATAATAGCCATGTACAGGGTTGCACAGTAGCAGTTAGTGTAACGCTATTACAGCGCCAGCTATCAGGGATCAATCCTATCTGTGAGGAGTTTGTACGTTCTCCCATGACTGCATGGATTTCTCCCAGGTCCCCCAGTTCCCTCCCACATTCCAAAGACGTATAGGTTAGCAAGTTGCGGGCATGCTAAACTGGCACCAGAAGAATGGTAATCCTTGCAGAATGCCCCCAGCACAACCAATGTGTTGGGCATTGACACAATGCTGTTCATTATCTGTACTGACCATCCCTGGCACCATGTTCCACATACTCACCTACCTCTAACATCCCCCCTATAACTTCTTTCAATCCCTTTAAAATTATGTCCTCTTATATTAGCCATTTCACCCTCGGAAGGAGCTCCTGGCTGTCTATTCTAATAATATACCCATTATAGAATCAGAATCAAGTTTATAATCACTGACACACAATACTGTGCAATTGTGTTAGGCACTTATAGCTAGGGTGCCTAACACTTTTGGATAGTACTGGTATAATTTTATGTCCTCCACTGTAATGTTGCCGCAAAAACACAAATTTCATGACATATGCAAGTGATGATAAGCCTCATTCTGATATGGGTCTCTACTGAGGACTAGGAGTGGGAAGGGGACAGGGAGAGGGGAATCACGTTGGGAAAAGAGGAAGGGAGAGAGAGAGAGAAACATCAGAAAGACATTCTGTAATGGTCAATAAACCCTAATTGCTTGGAATCAAATAACCTTGTCTGGCATCTCAGGGCTCACCTTTCCAACCCCCGGAAGTCCTTCTCTACCACCTGTCCCACACCTCCCCCGCATGGCACTCCACCCTCGCCATTCCCAACATCCTTTACTCTCACCAGGTTTTCAAACTCGCAGAATTCCACGTTGACAAATACTGTGCTGAAGTCTTGGGCACTCTAGCTATATATATGTGTCCAAACTTTTGCACAGTATTGCAGGTCATGAAATTTGTTAGTTTAGTTCGAGGTACAGTGCAGAACAGGCCCTTCCAGCCCAACAAGCCCCACTGCCCAGCAACCCCTGATTTAATCCTAGCATAATTACAGAACAATTTACATTGACCAATTAACCTACTAGCTGGTACATCTTTGGGCTCTGAGAGGATACCTGAGCACCCGGAGGAAACCTATGCGGTTCACAGTGAGAACGTACTTGTCTTGCAGCCATAGTAAAATGCAATACAAAAAAAATGACTACAAGTTACATTCTAAATAGAACGTATTTTTAAAAAGTGCAAAAAGAGAGTAAAGTAAGGAGGTAGTGTTCATGGGTTCACAGATCAGAAAACATGTTAGCTCAATAAATCTTGTAACACTTTGCTAATATACCAAATCTGTACAACTTAAAGCAAACATGAGGGATCATTTAAACAGTACCGAAACAAAGATATTACTGACCCTTATCTCGTCCACTCTCCCATCCGGTGCCCACTCATCTCTCAGTTCACCTTATGTACAGAGAACTGTGGAATAGAAGGATCTTTGGGTTCAAGTCCATGCGTCTCTAAAAGTGGTCCACAAGTCAAGAAGGTGGCAAAGACGACATCTGACATGTCTGCTTTCAGTTGTCGGGCAGTGCACAAGAATCAGGAAGTTATGTTGCAGAGAGTTGTGCTGAGCTGTGTCCACATCACTAAAACCAGATTCTCCTCTACACTTCTCACTGCCTTGGTAAAGCAGCCAAAACAATGAAAGACCCCACCTACCCCAGACATTCACCCGGTTTCCCACTCCTATCGGGCAGAAAGTAGAAAACCTTGAATGTATGTATGACCAGGCTGAAGGATAGCTTCTATCTCACTGTTATAAGACCCTGATTCCCAATAGAATAAGATGGACTCAGCCTCACAATCTATTGCATCATAGTCTTGCACCTCATTGTTTACCTGAACTGCACTCTGTAACTGGAACACTATTCAGTATTCAGTTATTGTTTTCCCTTGTACTACCTCAACGCACTGTTGTGATGAAATGATCTCTGTGAACAGAGATTTTCCCTGTACCTCAGCACATATGACAATAATAAGTACAGTACATGGAGGGAGAGTGTACAGTAGTGTAACAGTGCCACTGAGCAGCGATCAGGGTTCAAGTCCTGCCACTGTTTGAGGAGTTTGTACGTTCTCCCTGTGACCATGTAGATTTTCTACGTGTGCTCCAGTTCCCTCCCATATTCCAAAGACATACAGTTTAGAGTTAGGGCGTCATGGGCACGTTATGTTGGCAACAGAGCTCATGGCAATATTTACGGGCTGCCCCGAGCAAATATTCAAGCTGTTTCACAAACACATTTCACTCTATGTTTCAATGTTTTGATATACTGTACATGTGACAAACAAAACTAGATCTTTTTCATCTTTTAGTAAGCAAACTTCAGATCCAAGCTGGCGGCGCGACGCAGCTTGCAGCGGCCACTCCGGAACTGATTATCTGTGGTGGGGTGCCATGCGCAATCATAATCGATTGAAAACGGACATGGGAGCATGGAGGAACATCGGGAAATTTCAGGAAGACCTTCGTTGCTGCTGCTGCTGTGAGGTCCGGGACTCTGCTGGGAAGAACAGGCCCCCAGTCCTTGGGGTCGCGTTGGCGATGGCCGCTGGTGGGGGCATCTTAATACGCTCGGCAGAGGATGGTGCTTGGAGAAGCTGTGCCGGAGGGGATGGTCATCGGCTCGGAGGTTCAACGGACTCAGGTCGCTTTCGGTGTGTGCTGCGTCTGCGAGGCTGGTTTCGACGGAGCTTTCATTGTGTGCTGCGCCTTGGAAGTCCATAGCGGGGGTACTCCCTTCTGCCGCCGGCGTGGGATGGTGAGTCTGTCGGGACCCTGGGGACTTGTGGTAACTGTGGTGATTTTCTTTTGAACTTACAGCCCTTTAACATCTTGGACTATTTTTACTCTGCCCATAGTCCGTTTTTTAATCAATTATGCCATTGTTTGCACTGTTGTAACTATATGTTGTAGTTATGTGGTTTTGTGCAGGTCTTGTAGCTTTAGTTTTTGGTCTTGTTTTTGTCTGGTGGATTTGGAGCTCCTTTCCGGGGAACACGCTAGACGTATATTAATACGCAGCAGCCTCTCTGGACTCTGGATTGGGGATTGCCAAACGTTACGTGGATTTTCTGGTGTAGTCTGTTTTGTCATATGCTTTTGTGATATCATTCTGGGGGAGTGTTGTCTCATTTTTTAACTGCATCGCATTTGTGGTTTCTAAATGACAATAAACTGAATCTGAATCTGAATCTGAAATTTACTGACTTAGGCTGCCCTTGGCATATTGTGAGCAAGTCAGTCCCATTCCAAGAAGACTCCGGAGGCTTTGGAGAGGGTGCAGAGCAGTTTGCCAGGATGTTGCCTGGATTACAGGCATGTACTATAAGGAGAATTTGGACAAGCTTGGGTTGTTTTCTCTGTAACACTGGAGACTAAGGGGAGACAAGACAGACATTTATAAGATTATGCAAGGCAGTCAAAACTCAGTCATGAGGTGCAGGGCAAATTTTTTTTCTGAAAGAGTGGTGAATATCTGGAATGGACTGCCAATAGAATTGGAGGCAGATATGATACTAACATTGAAGAGGCTTTTAAGTAGGCTTATCATTAAGCAGATGAATATTTAGGAAATGGAGGGATATGGATCATGTGCAAACAAAGAAAAACAACTTTATAAGTTTAAGAGGATAATTTGGTGTCTTGTTAGCATAGACAGTGTAGGCTGAAGGGACTTCCTGTGCGTTGACGTTCCTTAAAATTTTTTATCAATATACTCAAATCACCGTGCACCCAATTGCTTCTGGGGTAGGGAATGGCTGTTGCCTTTCCGAAGAAATACTCAATTGTAGACTCACTAGCCAGAGGATACTAGCCTTAAGACACCTGGCCTGTCAGAATTGTATGCTTCTATGAGATTACCTCTCATGCTTCTACACTCCAGAGAATATAGGGCCATTCCCGTCAATCTATCCTTGCAAGGCAACGTCCTGACTGGAACCAATCCAGTGAACCTTGTTCAAGTAAGTCCTGATTACACTGCAGTCTTAAAACAATCCATTAATAACTCTGATTTTGTCCTATTACTGCCAAGTATTTATTGTTTTGTTTTTTTGCTGTATCAAGAAGGTAAATTAAAAAGGGGTGGTGTAAAATGTTTTGATGGAAATGTCTCACTCAATAAACTGAAAGGATCCCTGCTAGCTTTCCACAGCCAAGCACCAAGATCCATTACCTCAAAGTTGATCCTTGCTCCTCAACAACACAAATGTACCTTTTTGCCAACAACATCTGGGTACTCTTTGCAACTCCAGCATTCACGCAGAAACCCAACTCACGCTAGGCAGCTTGCAAGACAGAAATACCTCTTCCCGCTACAGATTTTCTCAAATGTACAAAGCAGTGCCATAAAGCAATAAGAAAATATGGCTTAAGGCTGTAATCTACAGGAATGATAGATAATAATAGATAAGCAGCAACGTAGACAGATATATCTGCTCCAATCTACAAACCTAGACAATCTTCCTCATAAGTATTTTTAAACTGTTAGCCTTCACCAACGCAAAAGTAAAAACATAAAAGAAGTAAAACTGTTTTTCAAGGAAACAACTACACCAGTTTCCAAAAAGCCCTCCTACTTACCTTGTTGTCTCGGAGGCTTCAGAGAGTTGCTAAATTTGCCAAGACACATTTAAACTTGTTTTCTGGGTCCACGTGGTGCAGAGATGTCAAACATGCATCCACTTCCACATCCCCAGTTACAATCCTTGGCAATCAACATTATTGTTTTACCATTTTCTACCTCTCCTCCCAAATTCCAGAGGGAATAATTCCAATAGTTGGACGGGAACCAATCCCACTTCCTCCGGCAGCCACGTTAACCCAGACAGCGCAAGTGGGAGAGTCGCTTCTGCCCCACTGAGCTCCACCAGGCCCAGTCAGTTCTTTGCCATTGACACCAGTCCACTTGTAAAAAGGTCACACTGGAACATTTGACTGCTCTGGATCTATACTCACTGGAGTTTAGAAGAATGATGGGGGATCTCAATGAAATTCACCAAATTTAGAAAGGCCTATATAGAATGGACATGGAGAATATATTCCAACAGTGGAAGACTCGAGGACCCACGGGAAAAGCCTCAGAATAGAAGAATGTTCTTTTAGAACAAAAATGCCGAAGTATTTCTTAAACAAAGGGTGGTGAATCTATGGAATTCACTACAATAGATGGCTATCTAAACCAAGTCGTTGGGTATATTTAAAGCAGGGATTTATAGGCTTGATTAGTCAGGGTGTCAAAGGTTACGGGGAGAAGACAGGAAAATGGGGTTGATAGGGATAATAAATCAACCTTTACTGAATGTCTGAACAGACCTGGTTGGTCAAATGACCAAATCTGCTCCTATCTCTTACGGTCTAGGACCGTAGACAGCCCTCTTTTCCCTCAATATCTGCATTGATTGCATAGAGTCTGGCAATTAACTAACACTCTTCAGAGCTCAGTTACATTATTAAAGAGTCCAGCCTACAGAATGACCCATAATGCAGATCTGAACAGGACCAGACAGAATCTGTGATTAGTTATTGTACACTCAGACTAAATTTGCCTTGAGATGTCACGATCAAGAGTGAAGGATCACCAAGCAACAGGATATTTTTCATTGTATTAATAGATTTCTAATATTGTTTGCTCCACTCAGACTCCCTGAGGGCAAACCAAACAGCACCAAACCAATTCCAGATGAGCAAATCTTTGAGTCTGAAAGAACAGGGAACATTAAGAACTTGCAACCAGACACATAAATCCCCAGATCAAATGACAACCCATCAAATGCTCATGTCATTAATGGACAGATTTCTCCAACTATACATCAAAGACACTTCAAAATGGCCTGCATGGGCTAATCAAGAAACAATTTTGCTTCTATATCTACTAAAGTGACCAACCAGGTCCATCTTCCCTCTTAGATGGTCCCTTGTGACAGAGGATGACTTATTCCCAATCCAGTTCTTCAGTGATTGATGAGGGCAATGCAGGAGCCAGAGACTGGCCCTATACATGGACTCAACTCCATCTAGGCAAACACGAGGAAATCTGCAGATGCCGGAAATTCAAGCAACACACACAAAATGCTGGTGGAACGCAGCAGGTCAGGCAGCATCTATAGGGAGAAGCGCTGTCGACGTTTTGGGCCGAGACCCTTCATCAGGACTGCTGATGAAGGGTCTCGGCCAGAAACATCGACAGTGCTTCTCCCTGTAGATGCTGCCTGACCTGCTGCGTTCCACCAGCATTTTGTGCGTGTTGCTCAACTCCATCTACCTGCCTTTACCACCAAAACCTTTAATTCTCCTGCTATCTAAGGATCTATTTAACCCTGTCTTACATATATTTTATAAGGTAACCTCTATTGCTTTCCCAGTCAGAGAATTCCAAAGATTCACTAATCTTGGGGAAGTTGTTCCTCATCTCCATCTTAAATCTACTCCCCAAAATCTTCGGGTAATGTCCCTTACTTTTGTCTCACTTACCAATGGAAACAAATTTCTTGCCTCTATCGTATCTCTCCCCTTCATAATTTCATGTATTTATTTAGAGGTGTATAAGATGTTGAGGGGCATTAATCATGTGGATAGCAGGCTTTTTCCCAGGGCTAAAGTGGCCGACACAAGGAGGCATAGTTTTAAGATGCTTGGAAATAGGCACCGAGGGGATGTCAGGGGCAAGTTTTTCACACGGAGAGTGGTGGGTGCGTGGAATGCACTGTTGGCGGCAGTGGTGGAAGTGGATACAATAGGGTCTTTTAAGAGCCTCTTAGGTAGGTGCAAGGAGCTTAGAAAAATAGAGGGCTATGCACTAGGGAAATTATAGGCAAGTTTTAGAGCAGATTACATGGTCGGCACAACATTGTGGGCTAAAGGGCCTGTAATGTGCTGTAGATTTCTATGTTCTATGATCTCTTCTCATTTTTCAGAATTCCAGCAAATATAGTCCCTGACTTCATACAAACTAACTTCCCCCCCCTCATTCCAGGAATCAACCTGGTGATTCAGAAACTGAAGAGGTTAGCCTATGAGGAGAGATTATACACAGTGGGTCTGGCAAGAACGGCTGACAAATGTATCCTAATATCCAAGGATAAAAGGTACAGATATAAAAGCCCAAGAGGGAGCTTAGTTCCTGGAATTTTGTGGGTCTTGGCTTCTGCCACTGGAACACGTGCACTGTGCTTCCGCTGTTAAGTCCTTCTGGGCAGGGTGCAGTGTCACCAAGTTCACACTGTGACACACTATTGTCTTGGAAGAAAACAGACTTTACATGCCCAATATTCCTAATTCATTGTTTCTACATCCATTCCTTGTCTGCCGCTGCTTCACCCCAGCCACATGAATTCTGATAATGGACCATTCTGCACAGTTCATTGGGCAGTTAAGAAAATTCCACAAAAGCTGCTTTTACGCCTCTAATTGCAGCAGCGACAAAGTTTAAACTGAGCTGACAAGTCCCATTCCAGTCAGGTCTGTAAGGAACCATGCCCATTCAGTTTATCTTTTCATACTGTGCAATCTCGGGCTTAAATATCGTTTCTGTGTAATGGAGACGGTGAAAAGGGGAACCAGCAGGAAGATGGTGTGTAGATTTAGCAAATTAGTAATATCGTACAAGGAGAATCAAAAGCAAACAATTAATCTTTTGTGTGCTTGGTGTGACACAGCAGTCCACATTCACGAGACTGAGTGGTATTGTGTCTGGAAAGGGCAGATATCGCCCCCAGATGGTTATGGCATGCATTACTGAAAGCAACAGCAGCCAGCTTTAAAGAAACTCTATAGAGGCCCTTCCCAGCTTACAAACACCAGACGTGTACATACAAACAAGCAATTGGGAGATCAGTGGGATACATTTGCCAGCTGCTGCTAGAAGGAATGCTGGTACGTGGACAAAATATTGTGCATCTCTGGCACATCCCACCATCAGTAACACCTACAGGATGCACTGCCTCCAGAAGGCAAAATCCATCATCACCATCCGGACCAAATGACATAGCCCTAATCACTACAGTTTAGCAATACCATGACCACTTTCCAGTAAAATCAACTGTGCTTATTTGTTCTAATAGGGTTTTCTTATTTTAAAAGTGTATTACTCATGATTTTTTTGTAAATGCTGTTTATCTGATGCTATGTACCTGTGATGATGCTGTAAGTATTTCATTGCACCTGTGCGTACATGTACTTGTGCAGATGACAGTAAACTTGACATTGACATTTCCAACTTGTTCAGGTCTGAGGAACAGCACGCTGCTGTAACTTGGGGAGTACCTTAAACTCCCTTCTGCTGTCTATTTTTGTTAAATCAAGAATCTCAATTGCGTCCCCAGATTCTCAGCTGCCCTCGTTAATCGTTTCTCAGGAACTAGTTGAGATGGCTAACAGCAAGAGTTGTTCGATGATGATAGGACACAGGAACCACAGGTCTCAACCCTGTTCCTTCAACATCTGTTGCAGCTCCATAGTGACTCCACTTCCTAGCTGAGGGACCAACAACCAAATCGGGACAGCTCCAATTCTATAAATGTACCAGAGGGGGAAAACAGACATTACAGCAATACTGCTAAACAAAGCCAAAAGTCAATTTTTTTGACATATGCATGCACAAGTGCAAGGAAAGGTTACTTTCAGAAGGTGCAGCCTGACCACTCCTCACTGCATATAAACAGCTCCTCAGTGGAGAGAGCTAGGAGCAGAAAATTTCTGGGAGTGCACATAACAACCATCTCACCCGCTTTCTCAACACCACCTCTTTAGTGAAGAAAGCACAACAGCGTCTCCACTTCCTGAGGAGATTTAGGCAAGCAAGGCTCCACCCTGCTCCCCCAGACACGCCCCCCCACCCCCCCCCCCCCCCCCACCATTGAAAGTGCCCTAACCAGCTACATAACTGTCTGATACAGGAATTTCAGGGAATCTGACAACAAGACCTTATAAAGGATTATGAGGACTGCTGAGAAGTCTTCCATGCTTCTGTTTTCATATTTATTAGGAACTATGAGTACACAGGACACCTAGCATTGGAAAGAATTCATCCATCCAACAATCTCTTTGACCCTCTATCATGGCAGGTGGTACCATAGCATTAAGACAAAGACTGTTAGAATGGGAAACAGCTTCTTCCCCCAGAACACAAAACTACTAAACTCAATGCCACCATCCAGGTCCTCTCACTTATGAAGCGGCAGCAGCATTGTACTGCTTACTTTTTAAAACTTGTGTCGTAAATTATTTGTTAATTTACTAATGGTATTATTTTATGCGTTGTGAGTGAGTTATATGTTACATGTTGTGCACCTTGATACAGAGAAACATTGTGTATGCGGTTGCCAACAATAAACTTGAACCCACTTGCCTACCAGACACGTGACATCATAGAAGCAGTAATCACTAGAAGAACATGATTTAAACACAATTTTACAAGAAAGAACACAATTAGAATAAAAATGCCCATGATTGAAGTGCTCATGGTGTTGCTAAACTGTAGTGATTAGGCATCATAACAGGAAACCTACCAACTGTAAACTCATCCGTTCAGGGGAACAGCAGAATCACTCTGAAATTTTTGGTCAGACAAGGGCAAAATAGATTCAAGGATGAAGATGAAGTATCACCTCAATGTAGGGCAAAGTGTGTACGTTGGACAATTTGCACATCCTTCTCCATTCAAGCTGTACCTCACACTGCTCAATAATTTGCACAAAGCTTCCAAAGTGACATGATAAACACAGGAGATTCTGCAGGTGCTGGAAATCTTGAGCAAAACACACAAAGTGCCGGAGGAAATCAGCAGCCAAACTTGCTGTATGTTCCCAGTGCTTTCTGTTTTCATATTAGATTTCCAGGATCTGGCCATTTTAATTCCCAATCTCTACGCCATTCCACTTGCATAATGTAAAATGAGCTTTAAGTATATCCCGACCAGAGAGGATGCTACTTCATAGATTTACAGCCTCTAAAATTAGCTTGCTACAAAATTCACTTCTCTATGAAAGGAGAGAGAAGAAAGATTTAAAGAGGTCCCGATGGGCAAATTTCCCCCACATGAAGAGAGGTGGGTACTTGGAAAGAGCTGAAGGGTAGAAATGATTGCAGCAGATCCAATCATATAATTTAAAAGAAATTCAGAAAATACATGGATAGGAAATGTTAAGAAACACAAAAGGCACTGGAGGAACTCAGTGGCTCAGGCAGCATCTATGAAGGGAAATGTGCAGTTTATGTTTCAGGTTGAGACCATTCACCTGGACTGAGAGATAGAAGGGAAAATGGGTCCAGTAGGCAACTTGGTCAGAATGCCAAAGGGTTTATTCTTGTGCATGAGATCTCAGTATAAACATACAAAAGCTTTGTAAAGGCTCTGCTTTCTATCAATTTATCCTAATCCCCAACTCCAGACACAGCTACATCACTATTTATTTTCACTAAAACATTATGATTACACAGACAAGTGGAGCTCTGGTTCAAGACTCTTTTGTAAGGTCAGGAGGGGGTGAAAATAAAAGCAGATGGACTAAGTCTATTAGAGTAGAGAGAATCCAGGATGTGTTTCTGTCACAATGATTTCTGAACCCACCCACTGTTCTGGAAAGCCGGTTGTACTAAGTGCTGACACAGGTTAATGAGGCTGAGAGGAAGTTAGCTCAAAAGACTCTGGGGAGCATTTGTAGAGGAGCAGGATTGAAAAGCAGAGGAGTGACAGCAAAGAGTAACACACACAAAATGCTGAGGAGCTCAGCCAATCATGCAACATCTGTGGAAAGGATTAAAGAGTTGGTATTTCAAATTGTCGATTTTTTATTCCCTTCCATTGATGCTGCCCGACCTGGTAAGTTCCCCCATCATCTGCATGTCGATTTCCAGCATCTACAGAATCTCGTGTTGTGCAGTGATGTCAAACCTGTATAGATCCTTAGTTTAGACTGTGGTTACTATACACAGTTCTGGTCTTTACCACTGAAGAAGCAGACAAGAGAGTTTGCAGGGTTAGTATGAGCAGAAAAACCAAAGACACCTGGGGTTCTTTAACAAAATGAACAAAGTGGGGGTGTTTAGCTTCATAGACAACAGAAGAATGGGCTGCTCCTGGTCCTATCAATAGATGTGTCCACTTGTGTGAGAACCCATGGGCACAAGGCAGTTACCATCCAGTTAGGGATTTCTTGCAGCTAGAATGTGGCAGGAAACACATGGATAGATGTTGCTGAGGGAGAACTAGATAACTATATACACTGCTCTTTCCCCCCCAGAGGAATGATGTTTTGCTCAGCTGTACACGTGTGCCTGGTTGAACAACGATAAACTTGAACTTGAAGTTGCAGAGAAAGGAATGGAAGATTGTTCAAATAGGGTGAGATATGGAGAAGTTTGTAGATGTGTGTGTGGAACACAAAACCCAGGCAGAGATCCAGACTATAATTCCACACACTGTATCCAATGTCCTTTTTATGTCAATTCCATGCACTCTTCCTTATACCTCTACAGAGTTCCCTCCGTCTATGTTACGAAGCCCTCTGCTACTCAACCTGGGGCAGAATTGTAGTATAGTAGTTAGTGTACTACTTTACAGCGCCAGCAATTGCAATCAGGGTTCAATTCCCACCACTGTCTGTAAGGAGTTTGTACGTTCTCCCTGTGACTGTGTGGGTTTCCTCCGGGTACTCTGGTTTCCTGCCAGATGTACAGGTTAAGGTTAGTTAGTTGTGGGTATGCTGTGTTGGCACTGGAATATTGTGATCCTTGCAGGCTGGCCCCAGCACATTTTGGGACTGTGTTGGCCGATGACATAAACGACACATCTCACTGTATGTTGCAATATCCATCTACCTTTAACTATCTTGGCATTTCAACGCAAGTTAGTTTATCATTGTTACACGTACCGAGGTGCAGTGAAAAACTTGTCTTGCATTATGTTGATGCAGATCAATTCATTACAGCAGTGCAGGTAGAACAATACAAAAATCAGAATGTAAAATGAAGTGTTATAGTTACAGCAAAAGTACAAGATCCAGGGAAAAGGTGTACTATCAAGCCCTCCTGAAAACCTCTCACTGTCCATCGCTGCCTTTACTCAAATGGCCCAGTACATTTAGAAAACAACATGTAAACAGGAAAAGGCTTATGCCTGTGCTTTGCCTGGCCTCAAGTGAATGCAAAGGATTCTATGGCCCTTGTTTGAAGAGAGCACACCGAGTCTCATCAACACTCATCTCTCCAACATTTTACTAAAACTCATCTGATCTTCTTCTGTCTCTCCACCTAATCTATGCCCATTATTTGTTCCTTGAGGTTGGGACGATATCAAAGGCAGTTAGTGGAACACTGTTCAGCACTAGTGATGTAGGTTCAATTCCTGCCACTGTCTGTAAGGAGTTTATACATTCTCTGTGACCACATGGGTTTCCTCCAGGTGCTCTGCTTTTGCCCACATCCCGAAGACATTAAGAGTTAGGGTTAGTAAGTTGTGGGCATGTGATGTTGATGTTGATGTTGGCAGCATGGCGACGGGTACTGGGGCAGCCCGCAAATCTTCAGACTGTTAGTCTTTGACATAAGTTACTTATTTCACTGCATGTGACAAATGAAGCTAATCTTTATACCCACTCAGCTCATCACTGTTTTTTTTCTATTCCTCTATCCGCCAATCACTCATACACCCTATTGTTCTCATCTGGCTTCCCACCCCCTTCCCTTTGATCCATCCTCCATCTCCTCTCCTATCAGATTCCACCATCTGCAGCCCTGTGTCACCTTCACCCACCATCTCCCCATCTGTCTGTATTCCCACTTCCTCTCATCAACCTCCCAACCTGGATCCAACTGTCACCTGCCAGTTCTTGCTTCCCCCATCCCTCTCACCTCTTTATACCATCTCCCCTCTACCTTTTAGTCCAGATGAAGAGTTTCCACCCGAAATGTCAACAATCCATTTTCCTCCACAGATGCTGCCTGACCTGCTAAGCTCCAATAGATTGCTTATTGCTTCCTCATCTTTTCAGCTCACTATTGCTTTGGGGTTCTGACCATGCAGAAACTGACAGAAAGGTTTCCTCCAGTTCATTCTGGTTGCTTGTGAAATTCCCTGGGACATCTGAGGAGAAGGAAGATAATAAAAACAGAAACAGCTGAGGATACCCAGCAGGTCAAGCAGTATCCATGGTGAGAAAAACAGTCAACGCTTAAGGGCCAGAACCCTGATTCAGAACCAAAATGTTGACTTCATTTCTCATCCACAGATGTCATCCAATCTGCTGAGTTTTCTCAGTTTTTTTTGTTTTCAGATTGTTTTTTTTGGGGGAGGGATAGGGTGAGAGGCATGGGGAAGAAGCAGGAACAGACTATTCAGTGTGAATCATTAAAGACCAGCGCTGATCTTTCATCTTGAGAATCCTCAACTCTCTACATTCCCTTCCCAGCTAAAAATCCAACCATCTCTACCCAAGTTTGCTGAATAACAGGCCAGCCCCTTGTTTTTGAGACTACAAAAACCTCATTCAAGATACCTTCAGGATAAGAGCAGAATTAGGCCATTTAGTCCATCAAGTCTGCTCTGCTATTCAATCATGTATTTTTATCCAACCCCATTCTCTTAATCCATTAATCCTTGCCTTGATTACACCCAAAGCCTTGGCCTCCAGCCTTCTGTGGTAACAAATTCCAGAGTCACCATCCTCTGGCTAAAGAAATTCCTGCTCATCTTAGTTCTAAATGGACACCCCGTCATTCTGAGGCCATACCCTTGGATCCTAAACTCTTCCACTAGTGGAAACATCCTCTCCACATCCACTTCATCCAGGCTTTTCAATATTCAGTAATTTTTAGTGAGATCCCCCTCCTCATCCTTCTGAATTCCAGCAAGTACAAGCTAAGAGACACCAAACCATCCTCCTACAAAAAGGCTTTCATTCCTGGGATCATTCCTGTGAACCTCTCCTGGACTCTCTCCAGGACCAACCCAAAACTGCTCACAATTTTCCATTTGTGGTATTCTGACCAATGCCTTACAAAGCCTCGACATTACACCTACGCTTTTATGTTCTATTCCCCTTGAAATGAATCCCAGCATTGCATTTTCCTTCTTTATTAACTCAACCTGCAAGTTAACCTTTATGGAATCCTGCACTAGGAATGCCAAGACCTTCTGCACCTCTGGTGCCTGAATTCTCTCATTTCGAAAACATTCTACCAGCAAGGAGAAACATGAACTTCACATTTTCACTGTTAACTCAGCTCAAAGCGTGGGCTTGCAAACCCAACCTCAGCTTATAACAGGAGACGAAATTAGGCCGTGAGGGTGGAGAGAGGGCTGGCAACAGCTAAAACTCTAATACGATTTTAAGTAATAGCACACTGCAAATTCACCCTCATCCCTTCACTGGAATGAATTTCACGCTGTAATGCAGGACAAATGACTGCATTTGACATGGTTATTAGGTGCAAATCTGGGTAATCCCTTCCATTCACAGGGGAAATGGAAAAGGGCAAAGGAGGCTTGGTTGGAAAGGTGGGAGGAGGAGTCAGTGGACTCCAAATTACAAACAGAGGTTTTCTCTGCGAAAAGACTGGAATTAGTGGCAGTGGTATACCCAGGGACTTCACCAAACAACCCTGGAACTTTAGAACCAAAAAAAAACACAAAGAATTCATGTATAATTCAGATTCAGAATAAGGCTGCAATTCAGCAAACTGTTCTCTCAGTGCAGACTGAAAAAGACAAAATTCATCTATCCCAGATCATTTCAAGTCATCCCACCCAAGCTAAACCCACATCAAAATTAAAATCAAACACTCCTCTTAAACATATCAAAATGTGAATCATTTGATATTTAAAACACAAGAAAAGGAAGAGAGATTATGAAAGTAAACCAGCACAAAATATAAAAAGATAGTAAAAGTTTTTAAAAATTATATGAAGTGGAAAAGAATGACTAAGGTAAACAAAGGTCCCTTTAAAGATGAGAAGGGGGATTTAATACAGAGTAATGTGGAAATGATTGAGGCCTTGAATGACCATTTCATGTTGGCCTTCAGAGTGGAAGACATGGCTAACAGGCCAAAGAGAGATGTTATGGATATGAAGGGAGGTGAAATTTTCGGCTAGATGAGCCATGAACTTACTTAGGCGAAGCAAGCTCATTGGGCTAGATAGCCTAATCCTGTTCATGTTCCTTATGGTTCACTCTGGTGCAATTTGGAACTCCTTCCCTTTTGCCCTACTAGTGCCTACCACCACTGCCTCTACCACCAAGATACCCTGATGGAGGGTAAGAAACTCTTACTGCATTTAGTTAGCAAAAGGGTATGGAACCACGGCTGAGGAATCATAGCTGACAGGACCTTAGAGAAGAGCAGACAATGACTCTACAGGTAGCCACTGCAGTGGAGGCTTCCGCCGCTTTTTCTGGAGAATCTCTATATGTGGAATGTTCACTCTGGACTCCTCGCAGATGCTGGCACATCGCTGGAATTCTCACTTCCTTCTTTCCCACGGGAAAAGCAATACTTCTGGCAGTCCAGTGCCCCAGCAGCATACTGCTCCCTCCAGACTCTGCTGAGAATGCTCTCCTCCGCTACGAGGTATACTCGTCAATGTTGACTTGCTCTCCCTATCAAACACGCAGTGCGAAGCATGCATCCTTACAACCGAGCTCAGTACTGGAATAAATGTTAGTTTTTTTGTCACTTATACAGTACTACACTATATATATACACAGACACACACACATACATACATACACACACACAAATATACATTTATACATATATAGAGCTAGGCTGCCTAAGACTTTTGCACAGCACTGTATTTGTGGAGCGGAGAGTATTGGTAAATCTGGTGGGAGTAAAGGGTGTTGGAAATGGTGAGGGTGGAGCCCGTTGTGGGGGTGGGGTTTAAAGCAGGCACAGATGCACCTAGCCCTGAGACACCAGGCAAACTCAGATGATTCCAAATAATTGTTTTCTTGATCATTACAGAATGCCTCTCTGGTGCTTCCTGCTTCCTTCTCTCTCCCTTCCCCTTTGCTATCCACGATTCCCCTCTCCCTGCCCCCTTCCCACTCTCAGACACAGCAATTTGCTTTAGAGCAGTGCAGGAAGTCCCCGGGGTTATCTACGGGTCCAAAGTCCATAAGTCGATTTTGTCTGCAGGTTGGAAAATACACAAAAAACCCCTCACTATTGCAAAAAACACCTTCAGAGTATTGTAATTAAAGACATCCAAAGAATATAAGCAAGTTAGCTTTTTTTTTATATAAATATGCACAAATTGGTGGGTGCCTGGAATGCCCTGCCAGGGGAGGTGGTGGAAGCATATACAATAGAGTTTAAAAAGCATTTAGACAGGCAGGGAATGGAGGTATATGGATAATGTGCAGATAAACATGCAGTTTAAATTGACAATATAGTCTGCATTACTCTCTTCTCACTGCTTCCATCAGGATGGAGGGTCAAGAGCCTCAAAAACCAAACAGCTGGTTCAGGAACAGTTATTACCTATCAAACATCAGGCCCTTGAAACAGAGGGGATAACTTCACTCACCCCAACACTGAAATGGTTCCACAATCTATGTACGCACTTTCAAGGACACAACTATATTTTTAATCTATACTGACTGTATATCTTACTGGACATACTATTACAAATTACTATAAATTGCACATTCAGATGGGAACATAACGTAAAAAATGTTCTTCCTCAGGTCTGTGAAGGATTTAAGAAATAAAGTCAATTCAATTAATTGCAATTATTCAATATTTATTGCTTATTTTTTTTGTTTTCTTTCCTTTTTGTACTGTATTTGCACAGTTTGGCTTTTTTTTACAGATCTATTGTTTGCCAGTTCTCTTGGGTTCAGTTTTTCATTGATCCTATTGCGTTTCTTGTATTTACTGTGATTACCTACAAGAAAATAAATCTCAGAGTTGTATATTGTGACGTGCGTGTACTTTGATTTGGACTTTGAGCATCAGCATTGCGGGCTGAATGGCCTGTCTCTGTTCTACATTATATATTACAGCCTTGGACTCAACAAATGCATTCATTTCAGATGATCAACTATTCCCATCTTTTTGCTCAAATATCCACCCTCACCTCTTCCGGTAATCCTGACTTAATCCAACGCTAAATCTCTCAAACAAACCCTTGATGCTTGCCAACTGACATCCCTCTCTCAATCAAACTATCTCCAAATGTCACTCATTGTCTGATGCTCTCCCCCTCCGTTGCTCTGCACCTGCCCACTTTTGCTGCACAACTTAAAAATGTTTCATTTCCTGACTTTTCCCAGTCCCCACTGCATTTTTATTTCAGATTTTCAGCATCCTTCCAACTCTTCAGAGAAAAACGGATTTGATATGGTTTGATGACACCACCATCAGGCAGGAAACAGAACTGCACCTGAAATCTGTTTCAGGATCAAAGGAACTTCAGATTGTTGCAATCCATTTGCACAGTTGTCACATATCGTCAAAAAATTAGAAAGCTATATATTTTAACATGCCAGAATCACATAATAGTTATTGTGAAGGGATATAGATGTGTTAGTTCAGAGACGCAGTAGCAAGAATGTCAAGCAATCGGAAAGTCAGAGATCAACAATCTTAATGATATGTTGGCCTCCCTTATGAGATTATAAAGAGCTTTAATGAGGCCTCTCCTGCACCGCTCTGGTTTCCACACCGAGAACAGGATGCCACAGTAATGCAATGTGGTAACTGGCATTGGTTTAAATTCTTTTCGGGCTTCTAGCCAGGTACAGATATCAATTTTAAACCGACGATTCAATGACAAATTCTGCTAATCTTCATCAGGACTGATGCCTGGGCATGTTTAGTCTGGTGGTACTTAGACCCCCGTCACTCCTGACTATAACTTCGTCCATCCCTCATCCAATTAGGTTCCCATTGTCCCACCTTGTTTACAATCACATTCCAGTTCTTACATACAGTGAGACCTTCATCTTTGTTAAAATTCTTTTCCTCCAGTTTTACTTCAACGGCTTCCTTAACTAGGCAGTTCCAAAAGCCACTGCTGCAGCACAATAGTTTTGTGCCATCGAAGTCAATCCTATGGCCATTGCGAATGCAATGTTCTGCTACCACCGATTTCTCCGGGTAACCCAAATGGATGCACCTCCTGTGCTCCTTGATGCAAGCTTCTACCGTGCGTCCCGCCTGGCCGATATACAGACAGACAGACATACTTTATTGATCCCGAGGGAAACTGGGTTTTGTTACAGTCGCACCAACCAAGAATAGTGAAGAAATATAGCAATATAAAACCATAAATAATGGAATAATAATAAGCAAATTATTCCAAGTGGAAATAAGTCCAGGACCAGCCTATTGGCTCAAGGTGTCTGACACTCCGAGGGAGGAGTTGTAAAGTTTGATGGCCACCGGCAGGAATGACTTCCTATGACGCTCAGTGTTGCATCTCGGTGGAATGAGTCTCTGGCTGAATGTACTCCTGTGCCTAACCAATACATTATGGAGTGGATGGGAGACATTGTCCAAGATGGCATGCAACTTGGACAGCATCCTCTTTTCAGACACCACCATCAGAGAGTCCAGTTCCACCCCCACAACATCACTGGCCTTACGAATGAGTTTGTTAATTCTGTTGGTGTCTGCTACCCTCAGCCTGCTGCCCCAGCACACAACAGCAAACATGATAGCACTGGCCACCACAGACTCGTAGAACATCCTCAGCATCGTCCAGCAGATGTTAAAGGACCTCAGTCTCCTCAGGAAATAGAGATGGCTCTGACCCTTCTTGTAGACAGCCTCAGTGTTCTTTGACCAGTCCAGTTTGTTGTCAATTCGTATCCCCAGGTATTTGTAATCCTCCACCATGTCCACACTGACCCCTTGGATGGGAACAGGGGTCACCGGTGCCTTAGCCCTCCTCAGATCCACCACCAGCTCCTTAGTCTTTTTCACATTAAGCTGCAGATGATTCTGCTCACACCATGTGACAAAGTTTCCCACCGTAGCCCTGTACTCCGGCTCATCTCCCTTGCTGATGCATCCAACTATGGCAGGGTCATCAGGAAACTTCTGAAGATGGCAAGACTCTGTGTTGTAGTTGAAGTCCGAGGTTTAGATGGTGAAGAGAAAGGGAGACAGGACAGTCCCCTGTGGAGCCCCAGTGCTGCTGACCACTCTGTCTGACACACAGTGTTGCAAGCGCACGTACTGTGGTCTGCCAGTCAGGTAATCAATAATCCATGACACCAGGGAAGCATCCACCTGCATCACTGTTAGCTTCTCACCCAGCAGAGCAGGGCGGAGGGTGTTGAACGCACTGGAGAAGTCAAAAAACATGACCCTCACAGTGCTCTCCGGCTTGTCCAGGTGGGCGTAGACACGGTTCAGCAGGTAGACGATGGCATCCTCAACTCCTAGTTGGGGCTGGTAGGCGAACTGGAGGGGGTCTAAGTGTGGCCTAACCATAGGCCGGAGCTGCTCTAGAACAAGTCTCCCCAGGGTCTTCATGATGTGAGAGGTCAATGCCAGCAGTCTGTAGTCATTGGAGCCACTGGGGCGCGGCGTCTTCGGTACAGGGACGAGGCAGGACGTCTTCCACAGCACAGGAACCCTCTGGAGACTCAGGCTCAGGTTGAAGACATGGTGAAGTACTCCACATAGCTGGGAGGCACAGGCTTTGAGCACCCTGGGGCTGACACCATCCGGGCCTGCAGCCTTGCTTGGGTGGAGACATTTCAGCTGTCTTCTCACCTGTTCTATATGCTACTAGTACCAGCCACAAACCCATCAGGAAGCTCAAATCACAGCTTATACGGGTTAAAGAAGATCTGAGACTCAGGACGCCTGGCATTTACAGGATTCCCTGTGAATGTGGAGCAGCATATATCGGCCAGACGGAACGCAAACGGCAGTTGCCTGGGAAGAAAGGTACCTGTAAGAGAGGTTACTATGACAGCAACAGTCACTCTGGGTGAGCTGCAGAAGTCGGTGGCTGCAACTGGAGATGAAGTTCATGGCTCCACAATCTCCAAGGCCTTGCACAAAATGGGTATTTATGGACGAGAGGCAAGACAGAAGTCATGGTTTGCCCATAAAGGCTTTGCAAAGCATCACATAGAAGATACTGTAAAGATGTGGAAGAAGGTCTTGTGGTCAGGTGAGACTAAAATGGAACCTCTTGGCCTCAGTACTAAGTGGTACATGTAGAATAAATCTAATACTGCTCATCAGCCAGGTAACACCATCCCCACTGTAAAATATGATGGAGGCAGCATCATGCTATAAGCCTACAAGAGGAGAGGCTGTACTTGATCTGGTACTGGGAAATGAACCTGGTCAGGTGTCAGATCTCTCAGTGGGTGAGCATTTTGGAGATAGTGATCAGAATTCTATCTCCTTTACCATAGCATTGAAGAAGGATAGGAATAGACAAATTAGGAAAGCATTTTAATTGGAGTAAGGAGAAATATGAGGCTATTAGGCAGGAACTTGGAAGCATAAATTGGAAACAGATGTTCTCAGGGAAATGTACAGAAGAAATGTAGCAAATATTCAGGGGATATTTGCGTGGAGTTCTGTATAGGTACGGTCCAATGAGACAGAGAAAGGATGATAGGGTACAGGAACCATGGTGTACAAAGGCTGTTGTAAATCTAATCAAGAAAAAAAGAGCTTATGAAAGGTTAAAGAAAAAAGGGAATGATAGAGATCTAAAAGATTATAAGGCTAACAGGAAGGAGCTTAAAAAGAAATTAGGAGAGCCAGAAGGGTTCATGAGAAAGCCTTGGAGGACAGGGTTAAGGAAAACTTGTATTTTACAAGTATGCGAACAGCAAGAGGATAAGACATTACAGAATAAGACCAATCAAGTGTGACAGTGGAAAAGTGTGTGTGGAACCGGAGGAGATAGCAGAGGTACTTAATGATTATCTTGATCAGTATTCAATATGGAAAAGGATCTTGGTGATTGTAGGAATGACTTGCAGCAGACTGAAAAGCTTGACCATATAGATATTAAGAGGATGTGCTGGAGCTTTTGGAAAGCATCAAATTGGATAAGTCACCGGTACCGGACAAGATGTACCTCAGGCTACTCATCAATGGGGACAGGAGAGGTTCCAGAGGATTGTTGGATTGCAGATGTTGTTCCATTATTCAAGAAGGGGAGTAGAGATAGCCCAGGAAATTATAGACCACTGAGTCTTACTTCAGTGGTTGGTAAGTTGATGGGCAAGATCCTGAGGGACAGGATTTATGAACATTTAGAGGGGCATAATATGATTAGGAATAGTCAGCATGGCTTTGTCAAAGGCAGGTCGTTTCTTACGAGCCTGACTGCATTTTTTGAGGATGTGACTAAACACATTGATGGAGGTAGAGTAGTAGATGTAGTGTGCATGGATTTTAGCAAGGCATTTGACAAGGTACCCCATGCAAGGCTTCTTGAGAAAGTATGGAGACATGGGATCCAAGGGCACATTGCTCTGTGAATCCAGAACTGGCTTGCCCACAAAGGCAAAGAATGGTTGTAGACGGGATATATTCTGCATGCAGGTCGGTCACCAGTGGTGTGCCTCAGGGATCTGTTCTGGAACTACCACTCTTCGTGATTTTTATAAATGACCTGGATGAGGAAGTGGTGGGATGGGTTAGTAAATTTGCTGATGACACAACGGTTGGGGGGTGTTGTGGATAGTAGTGTGGAGGGCTGTCAGATGTTACAGCGGGACATTGATAGGATGTAAGACTGGGCTGAGAAGTGGCAGATGGAGTTCAACCCAGATAAGTGTAAGGTGGTTCATTTTGGTAGGTAAAATATGATGGAAGAATATAGTATTAATGGTAAGACTCATGGCAGTGCGGAGGATCCGAGGGATCTTGGGGTCCGAGTCAAGAGGACACTAAAAGCTGCTGCACAGGTTGACTCTGTAGTTAAGAAGGCACACAGTGCATTGGCCTTCATTAATCATGGGATTGAGTTTAGGAGCCAAGAGGTAATGTTGTAGCTATATAGGACCCTGGTCAGACCCCACTTGGAGTACTGTGCTCAGTTTTGGTCGCCTCACTATAGGAAGGATGTGGAAACCACAGAAAGGGTGCAGAGGAGATTTACAAGGATGTTGCCTGGATTGGGGAGCATCCCTTATGAGAATAGGTTGAGTGACCTCGGCCTTTTTTCCTTGGAGCGATGGAAGATGAGAGGTGACCTGATAGATGTGTACAAGATGATGAGAGGCATTGATCGTGTGGATAGTCAGAGGCTTTTTCCTAGGGCTGAAATGGCTAGCACGAGAGGGCACAGTTTTAAGGTGCTTGGAAGTAGGTACAGAGGAGATATCAGGGGTAAGTTGTTGTTGTTGTTGTTGTGTTTTTTTTTTGTTTTTGTTTTTTTTTAAACAGAGAGTGGTGAGGGTGTGGAATGGGCTGCCGGCAATGGTGGTGGAGGCATAAACGATAGGGTCTTTTAAGAAACTCCTGGATAGGCACATGGAGCTTAGAAAAATAGAGGGCTATGGGTAACCCTAGATAATTTCTAAGGTAGGGCCATGTTCTGCACAGCTTTGTAGGCCAAAGGGCCTGTATTTTCTATGTCCTTATTGCGGATGTCCATGTCACTCACTCAGCTGCAACCTTGAATGCACAAATCTAACTGTGTCATCATCAGATACAACAGACAAGCAAACCAATCAATCAAAGTCGCATACACCAAGATGCAGTGAAAACATTGATTTTACATGCCATCCACACAGAACATTTCAAAACACAAGTACATCAAGACAGTATAGCAGAATGTTGAATAGAGAAAGAGCGATACAGACAGACAATAAGGAGCAAGGACGAAGACAAATTAAATTGTGAAATTTATGATACAAACATGGATGTAAGAAAAATGGAGAATTATGGGCTATGTAGATTGATGAGTAGGTTAAAAGGTGGACACAATTTCTGGGCAGACGGGCCCAGTCTGTGCGGTACCATTCTCTCCTCCAGCCTAATTTAAAAATAACAATGGCAAACACTGAAGCACTTGCTCAAGAGAGCATTGCCCTTACATCTGTAGAACATTAGATGGTGAGAATCACAGTCATTAAACCACAAGACAAGCACTGCTATACGTTTGCTAGGAAGACAGGTACTGTAGATGGATAAGAAATGTTTATAGAGGGATATGGCACAAATGCAGGCAAATGGGACCAATTTGGATGGTCATCATGGCTGGCACAGACCAGATGGGCCGAAGGGCCAGTTTCCAAGCCAAAGGACCATGACCCTCAGAGGCCCAGACTGCTAATCCAGAGACAGGATCAAACCGATATTGGAACCGAGAGGCAGCACACAATGTATGGCATTGTTAGAACCCTTACCACACCGATGCTGCACACAAAACCATACCTTTCACTCCCCTGAATGCAGCCCACACTTACAATCTAAGTGACACACCCATCCCCTCTCCCACACACTTACCGTGGTAGAAGTTAGCATTGCCCAGAAATATCGCATTGTTTAACAAGGCCAGGACCCAGCAGAGGGGGAGCAAGTACAGAAGAGAGAGTATACCCAACAAGGTTCCGTAAAACCTACAACACAACATGAGAGAAAGAACTTCAGTATCCAAGTGAATCCAGCCCAGAACTCAACAACCGTGATCAACGTAGGGAAGAATGAATGGGGGGGGGGGGGGTTATCTCTTTGTGACCTATCAAATACTGAAAGCCCTAAATAGAGAGGGGATGTTTACTATAATGAGAGAAGTTTAGGACCAGAGAGGACAGTCTCAGAATAGAAGGACCCTTTAGAACAGAGATGAGAAAGAATTTCTTTAACACGGGGTGGTGTATCTGTGGAATTCATTGTGACAGACAGTTGTGAGGAAGCCAAGAGATTTGGTATATGTTGAAAAAAAAAATCTAATAAATATATGTTTAAAGCGAAGACTGAAAAATTCTTGATTAATAAGGGTGTCAAAGGTTACAGCGAGAAGGAAGGAGAATGGCATCAAGGGGAAAAATAAATTAGCCATGATGGAATGGCAGAGCAGACTTGATGGGCCAAATAACCTCATTTTATTTTCCTATGTCTTATGGTCTAAGTTAACTTCAATCCAGGGATCACAAGAGACTGTGGATGCTGGAATCTGGAGCAACACACGTTCTGCTGGAGGAACTCAGTGGGTGAAGTGGCATCTGTATTAGAACTGAAAAGAGGGTGCAGAAGAAGTTCATCAGGATGCTGACTGGATTAGAGGGTCGTAGCTGTAAGGAGGGGTTGGATAAACTTGGTTTACCCTCTCTAGAGTGTCGGAGGTCAAGGGGAGAACTGACAGAAGTTTATAACATTATTAGAGGTTTAAATAGGGTAGACAATCAGAATCTTTTCCCACAGAGTAGAAATGTCCAGCACCAGAGGACATGCTTTTAAGGTTGGGCGGGGTGGGGGGGAACAGTGGGAGAGTTTAAAGGTGGTGTGAAAGCAAATTTCTTTCTTCCCCACATAGTAGTGGAAGCAAGCAATCTGGTAGGAGTTTGAGAGGCTTGTGGATTTACACACAAATATGAAAAGAATGGAGGGATATGGATGATACATTGGAAAAGGACAACATTTAGTATAAATTTGCATCAAGATCAGCATGACATTGTGGGCTGAATGGCCTGTCCAGTGCTGTACTATTCTATGTTGTATAATTACTTATAGTTTACATTGTCATCACGGTCGAGGGTTAGGAAATTCACAGCAAGCTCATCCACCCTCCCTTCACCACCTTGTCCAAACCAAACTTATATGCGCCCCATTGACTTACAGGACCGACACAGAGTGATCTTCCCAGTACAGGACACGGTACGCAGCTTCACAACTGATGCAAGTCTTGTTCAGCAAATCGTCCAGATGAATTAAGCTGAGGGAACACACACACACACACACCTGCATTAACAGTGTGAATCAGAGACAAAAGAGACTAAAGATATTGTAAACCGAAAAAAAAATTGAAATGTAGAGGGGATTCAAAGCTCTAAGTAAATATTTTATCATAGATGCGTCACCACATACTTTCATGAAATTCATTTTCTTTATGGGTATTCACAGTAGAACAAAGAAATATAATAGAATGAATGAAAAACTCTACACAAAGTCTGACAAAAATAAAACAATGTGCCAAGGGCAATTTTCAAATGCAAAAATAAATAATTATGAGAACATGAATTACAGAGTCATGAAAATGAACACAATGGTTGTGGAATCAGTTCAGAGTTGTGGTAAATGATGTTATCCATTCCCGTTCAGGAGCACAATGGTTAAAGGGAAATAACTGTTCCTGAACCAGGTGGTGCAGCTCCTGTACCTCCTTCCCAACGGTGGCAGTGACGAAACAGCATGGCCTGGTTGGTCGGGCTCCTTGATAATGGATGCTGTTTTCCTGTGGCAACGTTGTTTGCAGATGTGCTCAATGGTAGGGAGGGCTTAGCCTGTGATGGACTGGGCTATATCTCTTTATTTTTTTGTAGGAATTGAGCTGAATGATCTAACTTTGCTCCTATGTAGTCTTATGGTCTAATACCCGTTATCAAAGATCTCTACCACCTAAGTAATGCCACACTTTCACAGCTACCACCAGGTAGGAGCTACAGAAGCCTGAAGTCTCACACCACCAGGTTCAAGAACAGAGACTTCCCCTTAACCATTAAACCAAACTGCACAACCCTAATCACTACAGCTTAGCAACACTAACACCACTTTGCACTAAAATTGATTGTTTTTATTCTAACTTGCAAATATTGCATATAATTACCGTTTAATTTGTTTTTCTTGTGAATGTTGTTTATATGATGCTGTGTGCCTGTAATACTGCTGTAAATATGTTTTACATCGCACTTGTGCAAACATTTGACAATAAACTCAACTTTATCTGCCAATTACCACTTCATAGATGTGCCAGAAAGAGACAGCAAATTGAACAATGGGGTCACAAGACAACTGCCACCTGAGAGGACGCACAGGAGCCTGAAGACCCATAGTCAACATTTCAAAAATAGCTTCTTCCCTCCACCATTAGATCTCTGAATGGTCCATGAAAACGACCTCACTATTTTTGCACTACCTATTTATATTATATATAATTTTATTATTATAACTTTAGTATTATGTATTGCACTGTACCACTGCCACAAAACACTAAACTTCATGATATATGCTAGTGATAATAAACCTGATTCTGACAAGTGTTGTAAAGAATTAGTGGGAGATTACAATATTCTAAAGATGTTCTTAAGCGCTGTTCAATGATTAATTGGACAACAAAGGCATGTTTATAACAGCAAGTGGACCTGGAATCTTTCCCCCAGGGTAGGGGAAACCAAACTAGATTCATAGGGTGAGAGGGGAAAGATTTAAAAGGGACCTGAGGGCAATTCTTTCCACACAGAGGATAGTCAGTATGTATGATACCTCATCCATGAGAAGGAATACCTTTTGATGAGAAGTTAAACTATGGCTCCATTTGCTCTCCCAGGAAAAGGTAAAAAATCTCAGAGAATAGAAACAGAACACATTAGAAACATACTGCAGGTCAGGCAGTATCTACAGAAAGAAAAATGTGGTCACTATTTCAGGTGGAAGACGCTTTGTTAGACTGTCCCAGTTCTTCAACCTCCTGTCTCTCTCCACAGATGCTCACCAAGAAGTAAACTTACAAAGTTTTGATTTCCACCAGAGCTTCCTGCCTGGTGATTTTAACTTTCTGGAGATCCTCTTTTCGGACACTATGACTTTTCCGCTGTGCCAGAGCTTGCTCGGTGAGTTGTTCCTGACAACAGTCCTGCAGATATCCGAGAACAGCAGGGGTAGAGATAACCACGGCGAGCAGGATGAACCAGCCAGCTACAGAGGAGAAAATGAAACCAATATTCACTACAGCATTAAGTTCCACAGGTGTGTGAACTGCAGGGCATTTGACTGCAAAACCCTGCAACAGATCTTGAGGATTGCTGAGAGAAATCTAACTCACACCACCTTCCCCCCTTACCCCATCCAGGATGTGTACCAGAAACACTGACTCTGCAGAGTCCTCAGCAACAGGACCCCTCGCATCCATTCCACAATCTCTTTGACTTCTACTGTCAGGCAGAAGGTTCTACCAGTAGAAGAACACCAGCTTCCTCCCTCATACTGAGAGACTCCCACACACCTAGTATACATTATTTATGATAGCCCCTATAGCAGCAATACTGTTCTATATTTAACTATATGTAGTTCATGGACTTTATGTCAACTTGTACATCCACAGAATATTTTTATCTGTTAACATTATAGTGTTAATATTATTTTATGTGCTGTATATGATATATGCACCGAGTTTTACACCATGGTTCCAGACGAACACTGTTTCATTTAGATGTGCACATATGTGTGGTTGTACGGCCATAAACTTGAACTTGCACCCTGTACTCAGGCAGAGCAGCCTGTGTCACTGGACAGCAGAACACAACTCCCGTCTCAGAGTGTGTTAGACAAAACAAAGCTCCATCCACAGAATTCCTCAGGAGTGCCATGGTGCACACCACAAGAACTGCCCCTCTGCGTTGGGGTACACTTTCACTTTCAACAGGCTGGTTGCCGGCATAAAGGGGGTCACCTTACAAGGAAAGTCATCAGTTGGGATTTGCCCCTTTCATTATTATCATAATCAGGGAGAAGGTCCAGGAGCCTGAAGACCCACACTCAGCAATTCAGGAAGAGCTTCTTCCCTTCTATCAAGTTTCTGAAAGGTCTACGAACCTCATTATTGCATATTTTGCATTATTTTTATAATTTATAGTAATATTACATCTCTGCATTGTACTGCAGCTGCTAAACAATAAGTTTTATGTCACACAAGTCAGAGATAATAAATGTGATTCTAACTGCATGAGCAGATTAAGCCAACATTCAATCACTTCAATTTGAACTTACTGAAACACAAAAATTCTCCACTCAGGACCAGCACCGGAAACCCGCTTTGGTCCCAACTATCCCTTTATGACACTTAAATGGAACAATTCTCATAGCAATGCTATACGCACACACACTCCTTTCTCTTCTATGGTTGTATTGGTGCTACTTTCTGATCTTGAACAGAAAGCGTCTTCATCTTTGCTCTCATTGGCTTTCATTCTAAATTTTCACATGGTCCATTCCTGGCTCTTGACTTCTCATAGCACAGAAACACGTTATTTTAGCTCAACCATTCCATGTTGACCTGGGACCCACCCAGCTAGTCTCAACTTTCTACGTTCAGCCCATATTGCTCCAAACCCTGCCGTCCCACGTACCTGTCCAAGTGCTTCACTCACTACCTCAATGGACAGGTCCACCTTCCAACCAGATAGACACATCCTCCACATCAGCTCATAGGCTGGCAGCTACCCCAACTACACCTGCTCCTCCTGTTTCCCTTGAGGACACTATTCCAATCTCCTAGTTTCTCCACCCGTCACATTTTGCTGACAAGACTTCCCACACCAGTACTTACAAGATGACTTCCTACTTCCTTGGCTGTTGCTGTACCTCAGCCATGGCTGTGGCAAACCCTGAACTTCACTTCCCATACCTCTCCTCACACGGTTGTTTCTTACTCCTAGCAAGAACAAAGTTCTCTTTGACTTTACTTCCTCATCCATAATCATTCTTTATAATTCCTGCCACCTTAAACAAGGTACCCCAATCAGGCACATCTCCTCACCCAATATTCCAAAGGCCCATTCTCACCTAAGAATTTGGTATGTCACCAAAGACTTTTGCAAATTTCTATGGGTAAATGATGGAGAGATTTCTAAAGGGTTGCATCACAGCCAGGATGAGGAGGTTAGCCTGTAAGGAGAGATTGAGTTGCTTGGTACTATACTCTCTAGAATTCAAAAGAATGAAAGAATATAGAAACATAAAATGATGAAAGGGATTGATAGGATAGAGGGAGATAAGCTGTTTCCACTGGTAAGTAAGATTAGAACTAGGGGATGTGGCCTCAAGGTTCACGGGGAACAGATTTAGGATGACGATGAGGAGAAACTGCTTTTCCCCAAAGAGTAGTGAATTCCTGGAATTCTCTGCTGGGAAGCAGTAGAGGTTATGTCAATTTACTTAAAACAGTCAGATAGGTTTCTGCAAAGCTGGGGAATTTAGGGTTCTGGCGAAAAGACGGATAGGTGGAGATCAGTCCACAGCCTCGATTTTATTGAATGGTAAAGTAGGCTCAACAGGCCAGATGGTCGACTCCTGCTCCTAGTTCTTACTGTACGTATACTTCCAGCTTACATCCCTTTAACCATTTGGTTCTTGAATCAACCAGCACATCGTTAATTACTATAATTTAGCAACACTATGACCATTTTGATAATTTGTACTAAATGACTTTTTTTATACTAATTGCATTCTTTATTGTAAAAAATTGTGTGTAATTTTTGTTGAATTTATGTTTTTCTTGTGAATGTTCCTTATGCAATGCTATGTACTTGAGTTGCTACTACAAATAAGTGTTTTTATTGCTCTTGTTCATGAGACAATAAATTCAACTTTAACTTTATGTTCAATTCAACGCAAGAACATGGTAGAAATACTTGACAGGATGGGCAGTATTTGTGGAGAAAGAAACAAGTGTTTGTTGGCCTGAAGCATTAACCATTTCACTCTCCACTGATGCTACCACTGAGTCTCCAGTGCTTTCTGTTTAAATTCAAAATTCTACATCCTGTGCAAATGAGTGCATTTGACAAGGTAGATGCCAAAAAATATGTTCCTCCCCATGCAGAAAACCTACCACAAAGGGACACTGTTTCAGGAGAAAAGTCATTCAGAAAGTGCCAAGGCAGAATTTTCTCTCCAGGAACCACAGATTGATTGAATACAAAGATAACGACTTGCTTTATTTGCCATGTGTACATCAAAACCTACAGTGAAATGCATCATTAATGACCAACACAGTCAGAGGATCTGCTGAGGCAGCCCACAGGCCTCGCTGTGCTTCTGTCACCAACATGGCATGCCCACAACTTACTAACCCCAACCTGCATATTTTTGGAACGCGAGATGAAACCAGAGCACCCAGAGGAAATCCACGCAACCGGAAGAATGTACAAACTCATTATAGACAGCGGCGAAAACTGAACCTTGATCACTGACTTCTGGTCAAGATGGCGCCAGCGAACAACTATTCCTCAGGTGACATCTTCCAGATAGACAACCTCTTACATTATTTCACTTTTTCTGTGCCTTCTGCTTGTTCCTTTCGTCTTGATTGTGTTTTGGAAACTTTTGGAGCCTGTGACAGGCAGTTTGGAGTTCGGTCGAATGATCTGGTGCTCTGCTGTCCCCAGAGAGGACCGAGAGCTGCCTGAGGGAGAAAACCAGAGACAGGGTGTGGTGCCAGGATTGACTGACAGAAGGACTGAGTTCGATTCTGATGGAAGAGGTTTCTGAAATTCTACAATTTATGTAATTATTAAACTGTAGTTTATATTGCTCGCCAGTTTTTTGTGTCTCCTTTCTTGTTGCCCATTGGCGGGTTGGGGATTTGGGGTCTGATGTTCTTGTTGACTTTTCTGTATGGGCGATCTGTTAGTTTTTGAGTATCAGAGAACAGGTCGGGGTTTGATGTTATTGTCGCTGTATTTTTTTTGCAAGGGAGGGGACTAGGAGTTTGAGGTTTGATATTCCAGCTGCCATTTTGCATGTGGGCGATATATTAGCTTTAGTGCGAGGGAGGGTGTGGGGTAGGGTTTGGGATTTTGAGTTTTGTTTCTCTTTCCCATTCATGCAGGGAGGGGGTTGACATATTTCCTTTTTCTGTATTTCATGGCTATCTGGAGAAGATGAACATCAGAGATGTATTGTACGTGCAAACTTTGACAAAAAAATGAACCTTTGATACTGTAAAAACGTTACGCTAACCGCTACGCTACCCGGCTGCCCTGAAACAGGGCTGAATCAGGCAGAAGGCAAGTCCATCAGCAAGTCAGGAGTTCTGGGGAACAGGCAGGAAAGTGTGGCCAAGATCAAAAGCACATCAGCTACCATCTACCTATCACCCACACCTCACCCTTGCAACAGAACAGAGACCCTCACATTGCTTTCTTTAGTACTATTATGATTATTAAGGCTTACCTTGGTTGACAGCCAGAAACAGCACATTGAGTGCAACACAGCAAAAGAGGGAGCAAAGGGGAGCTTTCCACCTACAAAAGAAAAAGTACACATGATTAACAAACACAGTAGGGACACAGGTCCTGGGCATCTTTGGTGAGGAGACAGGGAAACCTCTAAGGGAGTAATTGGAAACAATTCAAATTACTTTTCCAAAGCTGTCATGATTTAAAGTCATAGAAGAACACAGCACAGAAACAGAACTTTCAGCCCATCTAGTCTGTGCTACCTACTCCCATCAACATTTGGAAAGAGTTCATGTTTCAGGTCCTGATGAAGGGACTCGACCAAAAGCACTGACCACCCCTTTGCCTTTATAAATGCTGCCTGTCCCACTGAGTCCCTCCAGCAGTCTATGTTTTTTATCACCCACTCCTGATTTTAGCAACTGCAGTCTCTTGAGGACGCTCTGACTTACAGACACAAGAGTGCAGATACCGGAATCCAGAGCAACACACAAAATGCTAGATGAACTCAAGAGGTCAAGCAGTATCTGGAGGAGGAAACGGATTGTCCATGTTTTAGGTCAATACGCTGCATCAGGGCTTTCTGTTTTCTATATTTCACACCATGCCTCTCACTGGAAACAATAGAAATATCTACACATTAACATTTACTGAGTTTGAAACTTCCCACTGCATTGTGCACTGTAAGTCAAAGAATGCACTGCCTTATCTAACTGAAGAATACTCTACAATACCACACATGAAGTATTGTTCTGCTGAGCCAAAATCAGTGTCGATTGTCCTATTTCTTTAATGCCAGGGAGTCTTATTGCTTGCAACGGGTACTCTGAGATCAAATTGCTTTTGTTGCAGGATGCTTTTAAGGCTCAGAGTTAGCATGGGGTCAGAGAAATCCATGCCTTTCCCTTTCAAATAAAAAAATGTTTGCTAACACTAAAACATTACTGAAGCAATGTCAGATATCATAGACTCGGATCACATGGAACCGTGAATTTACTATACAATGGGTTCTAGAAATGAACTCAGCATGGTAGTGCAGCAATTAGCTATTAGAGTGGCCGCTGTAAGATGCAGGTTCAATTCCTGCCTCTGCCTGTAAGGAGTTTATGTTCTCCACATGACCGCGAGGGTTTCCTCCGAGTGCTCCAGTTTCCTTCCACGTTCCAAAGACACACGGGTTAGGATTAGTGAGTTAAGGGAATGCTATGTTGGCACTGGAAGCAACATTTGTAGGTTGCCCAGCACAGTCCTCGTTGATTTGATTGATGCAAATAATACAATTCACTGTACATTGCAATGTACAAGTGACAAATAAACCTAATTTTCCTTTCTTTATTAAACTGGCCAACTCATTTCTATACTTCCTCAAATCCCCTCAAGTATTTTTAAACTTCTTCTGTAACTTATTTCACAACATATTAGTTTTCTGGTCAAATGAAAACACTTGTATTCTCTTTTCATTTCTTGATTGCTGAGTGAATCATTTCCCAGTAGAGCTCAGGATCAACCATTTCTCATGGCTCAGGCCACTCGGACAGAGAGCAGCTGAGTAAACTGGAAACACCAGGGAGGCTCCTAGTTTCATATCTGACATCACGCAATGTATATGAGAGAGGGAGGGGGAAAACCAAGAGGCCATGGAAGTGTGACAGTGGGTTGGATCACTTGGATCAAATGTAAAGCGTCTTTATTACTTGAATGAACCTACTTAGCAATTTGCCCTGATAAAGAACTCCATCCGAGCATAGCTAGTCCAAGACACCAGGCAAAAGATCCACTATTTCTGTCGAACATGGTGTGCATGCTACGTTGACACCAGAATGTGGCAACACTTGTGGGCTGCCACCAGCACATCCTTAGGTCTGATGGATGAGGGGTACTAACAGTTCCTAAACCTAGTGGGTCTCAAGGCTCCTGCAGCTCCTTCCTGATGGCAGCAACATGAAGAGAGCAACTGAGAAATGAAATCAACCTTCAGTAATTTCAATACAAGGAGGTAGGCAACAAAATAAAGGAAACAGTGGGTGTTACCTTCCAAAGTTGTGTAGATTATAAACTAGCTATGCAGGTCAGAGGAGGACAACGTAACCCCACTATTCCGCAAAGCAGAGTGACAAAGGAAGTCAAAGTAATCTGCGCTAGTGCAATGAAAAGCTTACTTACAGCAGCATCACTGGCACGCTGCCTCATATTAGTAGCAATCACAAGGAAAACAAATTATTCACCATCTTTACAAGAAAGATGAAGAGGGTTACAGGAAGCCAGTGACTGGTTATCTCACACCAGCAACTGGGGAAATATCAGAGTACTTTATCAAGGATGGGAAAAAAATGTCACTTTAAAAATGTCAAGGGAAATGGACAAAGTCAACATGAATTTATGAAAGGGAAATCATGTTTCACAGGCTGACTGATAGATGTAACTGTAGAAAAGATAAGAGAGAATCAATGCATGTATTTGGTGCATCAGAAGACTTTGATAAAGTCCTACATAAGCAACATGCGTGCATAAATAAACCACGTGGAATGTAATCAATATACTTACAGGCATTGAAAAATTGTTGACAGGAACGAGTTCGAACAAATGAGACTTTCTCGGGCAAGTATGTGGTAAATAGTGAAGAACCGATTTTTCTCAATGCACCATAGAAAGCATCCTATCTGGACACATCACAGCTTGGTATAACAACCGCTCCTGTCCTTGACCGCAAGAAACTACAGAGAGTTGTAAACGTAGCTCTGAATGTCACAGAAACCAGCTTCCCCTCCATGGATCACACACAAAATGCTAGTGGAACGCAGCAGGCCAGGCAGCATCTATAGGAAGAAGCACAGTCGACGTTTTGGGCCAAGACCCTTCGTCAGGACTAACTGAAAGAAAAGATAGTAAAAGATTTGAAAGTAGGAGGAGGAGGGGGAAATTCGAAATGATAGAAGAAGACAGGAGGGGGTGGGGTGAAGCTAAGAGCCGGACAGGTGATTGGCAAAAGGGATACAGAGCTGGAGAAGGGAAAGGATCATGGGACGGGAGGCCTGGGGAGAAAGAAAGAGGGAGGGGAGCACCAGAGGGAGATGGAGAACAGGCAAGGAATGATTGTGAGAGGGGCAGAGAGAGAAAAAAAGAGGGGGGAATAAATAAATAAGGGATAGGGTAAGAAGAGGAGGAGGGGCATTAACAGAAGTTAGAAAAATCAATGTTCATGCCATCAGGTTGGAGGCTACCCAGACAGAATATAAGGTGTTGTTCCTCCAGCCTGAGTGTGGCTTCATCTTGACAGTAGTGGAGGCCATGGATAGACATATCAGAATGGGAATGGATTCTGTCTAAACTTGCTGCCTTATTGTACCATTTAATAGTGTTATAACAGTGGGGCTGACGTTGTCCATAACTGGCAGCACTTGCTTTCAGCTTTTGCATCTTCCGCTCAATGAAAGAGGGGAGAAGAGAGAATTACAGGGTGGGTGGCAATTTTGATTGTGTTGACTGCTTTACTGAGGCAGCGAGAAGTGTAGTCCACGGGGTGGGGTCTGGTTTCTGTGATCTGCTATGATACATGTCCAGAACTCTCTGCAATTTCTTGCAGTCACAGGCAGATCAGTTGTTGTGATGTATCTAGATAGGTCACTTTTTATGGTGCATCGATAAAAATTAGTGAGAGTCAACGAGGACATGCTAAATTTCTTCAGCCTCCTGAGAAAGTAGAGGAACTGATAAGCTTTCTTGCTCATGGCATCAACACGTATCATGATTTGGATGAAGGAACACAACGTTTCTCAATTTGCCAAAGACAAATCTGGGTGGGATTGTGAGAAGGATGCAAAGCAGCTTCAGTCACTTTATAGAGCTGGAGAAAGAACAGCAGAGTGAATTTACCTCAGATAAGTGTATAAGTGTTGCACTTTGGCAAGCTAATCAAGGGTAGGACAAACAGAAAATGGTAGGGTTCTGGAGAGTGTTGTAGAACAGAAAGAGCTCAGGATATAGGTACCTAGTTCCATGAAAGTAGCAATGCAGGTTAATAGGGTTGTGAAGGTAGCATTTGGCCTGCTTGCCTTCAGTCAGGGCAATTACAGGAGTTGGGACGCACATGCAAGACACATTAGGTCAAAAACAAAGAGTAAACTTAATTCCCCTCCCTTTCCCCACATTCTTGCTCTGACTCCTCATCTTTTTAGATGCTGCCTGACCTGCTGAGTTCCTCCAGTGATTTGCTTTGGATTTCCAGCATCTCAAACATTTTGGCGTCCCTCATCTTTCCTGGCCTCACCAGTGGTGTAGACTTAAATGGAACAGGCTCAATTTAGAAGTCTGAAGGGACACACCTTGTGTGAAAACCTCAATCTATTTGGTCAAGAAATTGAATTGAATTGACTTTTATTACTTACATCCTTCACATACATGAGGAATAAAAATCTTTACGTTATGTCTCCATCCAAATGTGCAATGAGCAATTTATAGTAATTTGTAATAAATAGCATGTACAACAGGCCATCAATATAACATAGAAATACAATTGTATCAGAATGAATGAATCAGTCTGATGGCCTGGTGGAAGAAGCTGTCCTGGAGCCTGTTGGTCCTGGCTTTCATGCTGCGGTACCGTTTCCCGGATGGTAGCAGCTGGAACAGTTTGTGATTGCGGTGACTCGGGTCCCCAATGATCCTTCAAGCTCTTTTTACACAATTTCCTCGTAAATGCCTTGAATAGTGGGAAGTTCACATCTACAGATGCGCTGGACTGTCCGCACCACTCTCTGCAGAGTCCTCCAATTGAGGGAGGTACAATTCCCATACCAGGCAGTGATGCAGCCAGTCAGGATGCTCTCAATTGTGCCCCTGTAGAAAGGATTTGGGGGCCCATACCAAACTTCTTCAACCGTCTGAGGTGAAAGAGACGCTCTTGTGCTTTTTACACCATACAGCCGGTATGTACAGACCACGTGAGATCCTCGGTGATATGCTCAGGAACTTGAAGCTGTTCACCCTCCCAACCCCAGATCCATTGATGTCAATAGAGGTTAGCCTGTCTCCATTCCTCCTGTAGTCCACAACAGGATTGCAAAGGAACAATCAAAGAGTCATAGAGCACTACCACACCAAAAGCAGCCCTTCAACCTATCTTATCTGATCTGTGCTGAACTATTGTTCTGCCTGGAGCCATTAACTCACACATGGACCACAGCCCTCTCCATTCCTCCCATCCTTGCACAAACCCAAACTCTTCTTAAACTGTTGCAATCAAACCCGCATCCACACAGTCCGCTGGAAGCTTGCTCCACACTCAAACCACCCTCTGAGTGAAGAGGTTCCCTCTCAGGTTTCCCTTAAATACTTCACTTTTCACCCACAACCTCTAGTTCTAGTCTCACCCAACTTCAATGGAAAAGGCCTGCTAACATTTATACTATTTATCTCTCAATTTTGTTGTGGCAATATCGGTGCAATAATTGTAACGTACAAGTTTGGTATAATATACAGTTCTGTACAAAAGTCTTAGGTACATACAGTATATATAGCGAAAGTGCTTAAGACGGTTTTCTATTTGTCAATGTGCAGCAGAGAGAGAGGTTGTAAATCTAGCAGGAGCAAAGGATGTTGGGAATCGCAAGGATGATGCACTGCGGCAGGGGTTTGGGGCAGGCGGCAGAGAAGCACAAGAACACAAGAAGTCAGCCATCTGGCCCATCGAGCCTGCTCTGCCATTCAATAAGGTCATGGCTGATCTGGCCATGGATTCATCTCCACCTACCTGCCTTTTCCCCATAACTCTCAATTCCCCTAGTATGCAAAAATCCAGCAGGGTGAGGAGGTAGGAAAGGGGCAAACACACACAGCTCTGAGAAACCAGACAAGGTCATTTGATTCCAAACAGTTGGTTTATTGATCATCACAGAATGTCTGTCTGGCGTTTCTAGCTCCCTCCCCCTTCTTCCACCCAAGATTCCTCTCTTCCTGTCACCTTCCCACCCTCAGTCACAACAGAGACCCATATCAGAATAAGGTTTATCATCACTTATACATGTCATAAAATTTGTTTTTTTTTGCAGCAAAAAATTACTACAGTGCTGTCTTATGTACCCTGGCTATATACTGTGTATGTGCCCAAGACTTTTGCACAGTACTATATTTGGAAAATAAAGTCTATTATTGGAGAAAGTTGCAGATAACACCTGCTGTATAATACTCTGAGCTGTGGGGTGCCAACTTGACCACAAAGTTCTAGGAGCGCTACAGGACACATCCAAGCAAGATGTAGCCTGCTTAAAGGTCCTATGGAAATAGGCCACTTGAAACCCAGACAGCTCACATTGAACCACGACAGGTAGGACAAAACCCATGTAGAACTGTTCATGGTAGCTGTATTAATGCTGCTTGTGTAGAGAATTGTGCCAGCACTTATTATGGAAATACTTTATAAGCAATAAGTAACTTTATGTAAAATAAGTTGCAGATGCAAAGAAAGGCATTTATATCCTGGTCTGCTGGAGAATAAATGGCAATTCAGAGAAGTGGAAAATATACTCATGGAATCACATCTCATAAACACTGGCCCTGCGCCCAACTCGCCCATGACAAACAAGATTCCCGTCTGAACTGTTCCCACTTGCCCATGTTTCACCCATAAACCTGTAAACCACTCCTACCCAGGTACCCGTAAACCGCTCCGGCCCAGGTACCCGTAAACCGCTCCCGCCCACGTACCCGTAAACCGCTCCCGCCCACGTACCCGTAAACCGCTCCCGCCCACGTACCCGTAAACCTCTCTGACCCACATACCTGCCCAAGTGTCTAAAAGGTGTCAATGTATCTGCCTCGAGCACTTTGTCCAGCAACTTGTTCCAAAGAACACAGAACATAACATATTATAGGCCTTTCGACCACAATATGGTGCCAACATTTTAACCTACACCAAAACCAGTCTAGGACGGCCAGTGATATAGTGGCATCAGCCCTGGACTTGGAGGCGAGTGGTCCTGGCTTCGAATCCAGCCGGCCCCTTGCACACTCTCCATCCGTGCTGGGTTGTGTCGAGCTAGCAACTTGGCCTCATAAAAATCAGACAAATACTATGGAAACGGCAAAAAAATGCCACCCTATGCGCCACGAGGTACGAAAAGAAATAACAAAACCAATCTAAACCTTCCCTCCCACATAGCCCTCCATTCTTCTTTCACCTATATACTGACCAGCCTTGGGTTAAAAAAAAGTTGCCCTTCAGGTTCCTATAAATCTTTCCCCTCTCACCTTAAACCTATGCCATTTCACTCTTCATTCCCAACACTCAAGCAGAGGCAACCAGGCGACACTGCAGAATATAATAAATATTTGGGAGATAGGAAGGCTGCAGAAACAGGAATTTTTGGAGTGCAATGTCCACAGATCATCGAGATAGAAAGATCTGTAAATAAGATGACTAAGAAACCATACACAATTTACCTTTAATGGCTTAATTATGTGGTACAAGGGGAGGCACGGTAGTATAGTGGTTAGCACAGTGCTTTATAGTAGTACCTCCAACCTTGAAACATAAAAAACCTACAGCACAATACAGGCCCTTCGGCCCACAAGATTGTGCCAAACATATCCCTACCTTAGAAATTACTATGCTTACCCACAGCTCTCTATTTTTCTAAGCTCCATGTACTTATCCAAAAGTCTCTTAAAAGACCCTATCGTATCCACCTCCACCAACATTGCCGGCAACCCACTCCATGCACTCACCACTCTCTGCGTAAAAAACTTACCCCTGACATCTCCTCTGTACCTACTCCCCAGCACCTTAAACCTGTGTCCTCTTGTGACAACCATTTCAGCCCTGGGAAAAAGCCTCTGACTATCCACACAATCAATGCCTCTCATCATCTTATACATCCCTATCACGTCACCTCTCATCCTCCATCACTCCAAGGAGAAAAGGCCGAGTTCACTCAACCTATTCTCATAAGGCATGCTCCCCAATCCAGGCAACATCCCTGTAAATCTCCTCTGCACCCTTTCTATGGCTCCCACATCCTTCTTGTAGTGAGGCGACCCGAACTGAGCACAGTACTCCCAAGTGGGGTCTGACCAGGGTCCTATATAGCTGCAACATTACCTCTCGGCTCCTAAACTCAATCCCATGGTTGATGAAGGCCAATACACCGTATGTTTTCTTAACAACTGAATCAACCTGTGCAGCAGCTTTGAGTGTCCTCTGGACTTGGACCCCAAGATCCCCCCGATCCTCCACACTGCCATTAATACTTGTCGTTGGGTTTGGAGGTTTGCGTGCCTCAATGACCCAGAGAGCTGTGTTGGCTGGAGTCAGGGCTTTATGCTTTGGCTCTTGGTAGGGTCACCCATGCCAAACAGGTCATGGGGTAGAGGCCAGACTAAGGGTGGTCCACCAGACCTCCAGGTTCAGGGGTTCAGCTCAGGGCCAACAACCCCGACTGGTAAAACAAAACTGTAACGGAAACAGCAATGAAGAATCTTTTACATCTGAGTGCGACGGTATTCCTGAGTCTCCACCCGGGACTTGCAGGACTGACAGTAGTGAAAACCGAGAGGAAGGTACAGACATGATGAAGGAAGCCCTGAACACTGCCAGAGATGGAGGACCTTCATTGCTGCCATAAATGTAACAGGCACTCCCTCCTTGTATGCTCTCCGTGGCTGCGTGGGTCTCCTCCCACAGTCCAAAGACGTACCAGTTGGTAAGTTAATTGGTCAATGTAAATTGTCCTGTGATTAGGCTAGGATTAAGTTGGGGAATTGCTAGGCAGCGAGGCTTGAAGGGCCGGTTCCAAGCTTTATCTCAATAAGTTAATGAGTGTGTGCTAGAACTGCACACAACAGTCGCTAAGCTATAGCTGGAGAACAGTCTGCAGCTCTGGTATCACACTACAGGTAGATGGTGGTAGCACTGGGGTGGGTGAGGAAGAGAATAAGACATTGCTAAGACTGGAGGACTTTAACAGGAACAGACAACTAAACCAGGCCCATCTCTTTTTGTAAAAACTAGGTTGAAGGAGGAGACATAATTGGAAGAGGCCTCTGTAAGTAAAGGCAACAGTACAACACAGGAACAGGCCCTTTGGCTCATATAATTCTTGTAACTGTTGTTCCTCATGACAGGGCCATTCTTCTGGATCTTTACCGGTCCCTTTCTACTGCCATCACATTGACACAGGTAGTTAGGGGGATGAAGGTGGCACTTGGCATGCTCGACACCAACGGCTGGGGCAGTGAGTACAAGAATTAGGACCCCCCCTAACTGTGCAAGTCACTAGTGAGACCACACTGTGTGCAGTTCTGATCACCCCAGTATTGGAAGGATGTTATTAAGCCTGAAAGGGTGCAGCAGAAATTCACAAGGGTGTTATGGGATCCAGGGAGGGGGGGGCACGAAGTAAAAGCAGAAGGTGGTAGAGGCTGATACAGCAGGGACTCTTAGGTAAGCACATGGATGAAAGACAAATGAAGGGCTATGTAGGAGGGAAGGGTTAGATTGAATTGGAAGTAGGTTTATCCACATTGTGGGCTGAAGGGCCTATACTCAGCAAATCTATAGAAAAGTAACTATACCAGGATCAATGAACCATCAAACAAGAAAAAAGCTGCAGATGCTGGAAATCAAAGCAACACACACAAAATGCTAGAGGAACTCAGCAGGCCAGGCAGCATCTATGGTCTCGGTCCTTTCTCCATAGATGCTGCCTGACCTGCTGAGTTCCTCCAGCATTTTGTGTGGGTTTCAATGAAAGATCAACCAGAGTGCAGAGGACAAATAACAATGCAAATGTAAATAAATAGCAATAAATAACAAGAACATGAAATAAAGTGTCATTAATGTGAGATCCTTGGTTGGCGAAAACATCTGAATGGATGGGAAAGTGAGTGTAGTTATCCAGTTTGTTTAAGAGCTTGACAGCTGAGGGGTAGTAACTGTTCTTGAACCTGGTGTTGGGAGTCCTGAGGCTCTTCTACCTTCTACATGATGGTAGCAGTGAGAGAAGAGCATGGCCTGGCTGGTGGGGATCTCTGACAATGATGCTGCTTTCCTGCAACATTTGATGTAGATGCGCTCAATTGTGGGGAGGGCTTTACCCACGATGTATTGGGCTGAATACACTACCTCTTGTGAGATTTTCCTTTTAACAACATTGGTATCAAGCCGCGATGCAGCCAGTCAATATACACTCCACTACACATCTATATGCCCCATATGATTTTATATAACATTATAAAGTGTATGTTCACAATCTTTCCCCCCACCACCCTGGGTAGAGGAAGTATCAAACCAGAGGGCACAAGCTTAAGGTCAAATAGGAAATATTTAAATGGTACACGGGGCAACATGGTGGGTATATGGAACAAGGTATCAGAGGAAATAGTACAGGCAGGTTCAATTACAATATCTGAAAAATGTTAAGACAGATAAGATAGGAAAATTTAGAGTGTTAGTGGCGAAACACTGGCAGACATGGGTAGGCCATTTGGAAAGTATGAATAAGTTGAGCCAAAGGGCCTGTTTCCACGCTGTGAAACACTATGGACCGTGACATTTTCCTTGCAATCAGAACTGAATTTAACACCCCAAGTGCAGACAAAACAGTGTCTTATGGAGTCTGGCAATAACTTCCCTTCTTAAAACTTTGTGTCTATTGTTAAGACAAAGGCTTTGCTATTCTATCTTTCCACTTCCAAATAACTTGGGTGCCCATGCCCAGGTCTCTCTCATCCAACACTTTCCAAAGAGCATCTTTTATTTCTACATTGTGCATTCTTCCTTCTAAAGTACATCAGTCACAGTTCTCCACATTAAACTCTATCTGCCACACATTTGCCCACGTCACCCCGTCACAATCTACCATGAAGAGGAGAGCAATAAGAAAATAAATAAAATATAAATATATAATTCCATGACCACCAGATATTCTGCAGACTCTGGAGATCCAGCATAACACACTCAAAATGCTGGAGGAACTCAGCAGGTCAGGCAGCATCTATGGAGAGGAATAAACAAGACAACATTTCGGGCTGAGACCCTTCATCAGGACTCAATGAATGCCATACCTGATTAAATATTTCAGCAGCTCCCAGAAGTCGTACAGCGGTTCAGCAAAGATCTCCAGCCTCTTGAAAGCCACCACCAGACTGAGAAGATCCAAGGTCTCAGTGGAACTGTGCCTGGCTGCAGTTTCAGGGGTAGGTCCGGCTTCTGGCTCAGAGAGGGGGCTGTTGTTGCCGCTGCTGAGCGGAGAGCTGATGGTACAGGTGGTGGCGGCGAGGCTCCCAGCAGAATCCTTCCTGTCCAAACCCTCCGTTGTGGCTGCCTCACAACTGGGAACAGGGCCCACGCTCGGCTGCATCTCTAATATACAGCCTTTCTGTTGACACCACCAATCAAAGTACTATGTAAAAACACCTACGTGCAATTTATGCATATGTAAACATTATATAAAGAGCTCGGTTGTAACAGCTAATTATTAAAACTGGAACAGGACAGAGGATGCTCTGATGTTGCAGTCCCCGACCTGGGGTCAGGGGTCGCGCCGTTGCTAGGAGACGGGCCCAGCGACCGCAGCCAGGGCAACCCCGGAGATTTAGCTCAGATCCCTCGGTACTAATGCCTCGGCCGCCTGCTCCTTCTGTATCCAGCCAGCCGGCCGGCTGCGGAGCGTCCGAGTAGCGAATCCTCCTTCCGCCTTGTCCCGGCCGGCCGGCGTGTCGATGGACGGTGGCCGAGAGACGCCGCGAACGCAGCCCGGCAAATAATCAGCTTGCTGACTCAACAACCGCCGCACTGGAAGAACTCATTCAAAATTAATGTTGTCAGGGCTGTCTCTGAGTACACAGATAACATAAAGGCACAAAATTGATTGCCTGTATCTGCGAACGTGTTTGAAATGCTAAGTGACAACATCTATCTAGTCTGTCAGATTGAAATCAAGTCACAATGGTTCAAATAACAGCCCATGTTGTCTTCTTCTTTTGACTTTTAATGGTGCTTGGCAGTCGGACTTAAAGGTGTATTACCGCCACCAACTGGACTGCAGTGTGGTGCAGAGAAATGGGAGGGGAGGGGGGAATCCTACTCCTCTTTCCAAACGAAAGCTACCTTATCCCAAAAAGCCCTGTAGAGTGTAAGAAATGAAAGATGATACCGTCAATTAAATTAAGGTCACTCCCATAACTTTACAAAGTTTTAAAATGAAAACTATCAACCCTCAAAGATTGTAATGAAGACTGTAGTGATTGCTTGAACCTTATATGCTTCACACTGTAATAGTATATGTTCAATCTGTTGCATAATGTTACACAATCTAGAAGGATGCTTTCCAACAAGATATAAGGAATAATTACGCATAGTATGCCCAATTCTAAGTCGAGTCAAAATAACTACTTTCTTCTTGTTTTAGCTCCTTCTCCTATAAACCCAACAGTTTTGTGTATTCTATAAAGATGTCTCCCCTTATGCCCATTATCCCACAAGTCTTGCCATAACCCTTTAATTCTTAACCCCACCAGCCCCTTGGCTTCTGATTTGCTAAGTGGAAGATCTATATCTACTGTTGAACTTTTAACAGCGTTTTTAGCAAATCTATCATCCCAGTCATTCTCCTCAACACCTTATACGGGGTTCACAAGAAGAGAACATGTAGTCCAATACTTTGTAGATGAAATAATGTTTGATGAGCTTCCAACAGTAAATCTGCCCTGCTGCCAGAATGACCTGCTTTAAGACTCATCAAAACTGCAAAGGTCTCTGAACAAATTACAACTTTACATGGACAAATTTCCTCCACCCATTGTAAGCCCAAAATCAGGGCAACCAATTCTGCTGCATATTCTGATAAATAGTAAGTCTTTTCTTTAACATCGCCTATATTTCAGGCACGAAAGCGACCATACTGACATTCCCTGTTAAATTATCTTTTGATCCATCTGTAAAAATGGTTAATATATCACAATAATTTTCTTTAATATATTCTCAGGCATGACAGAATTCTTAGACTTTATTAAATAATGTAACCTAAAGTCAACTGAAGTCATTGACCAAGGTGGGGTTACCAAGAAAACCACAGTAGGACATCCCATGTTACCTGATTTGATGCAAGCCAATTAACACAACCCCATTGTTTTCATGTTTGACTCGTGCATATGCAATCTCTTAGTCTATGGAGCAGTCTGTGCTTTTAACTTCAGTTTATTGCTTGCAGTTTACAAAAAACTGGCTAATTCAAAGCTTCCCATACTTATTTCAATTTACAATAAGAAATGAGCCTGATACTTGTTTTAATTAATATCTGGTATATTCACATAACTCCAGAATACTTCCTGACATTATTTATTTATTGAGATACAGTGTGGAAAAAGCCCCTCTGGCCTTTCGAGCCGTGCCAACCTGCAATTCCCTGATTTAACCATAGCACAATTTTCAATGACCCATTAACCTCCCAACCAGTACGTCTTTGGACTGTGGGAGGACACCAGAGTACCCGGCAGAAACCCATACGGTCACGGGGGAGAACATACAAACTCCTTACAGGCAGCAGCAGGAACTGAACCCACGTTGGTGGTACTGTAAAGCATTGTGCAAATCCCTAAGCTACCATGCCAAACTTATAATTTGTAAAACAGTTTGCATTTTTAAAAGAACACACAATTATAAAAGTAATGACTTGCATTTATAGATAGGCAGATAGATACTTCATTGATCCCAAGGGAAATTACAATGTCACAGTGGCATTGTAAGTGCACAGATATAAATATTAGAAGAGAAGTAAGAAAGAATAAAAAATAAGTTATCATAAACAGTCTAGAAGGAGGGGGCCATCACTTCCCTGTCTATAGGTTGACTCATCATAAATGCCTCAAGGTTAGGATTCAAGGTTCAATTTTTTTAATGTCATTTCCAGTACACAAGTGTAAAGGAGAACAAAATAATTGCAACTTCAGACCTGAAACGCAGCACAAAAATTAACAAAATATGATTAAAGAACAAAATCATATAAAAACACAATGAATATAAATTCATAAGATACCTTATATACAGATTGATTGTCTGTCCATGAAGTGACGCTAGGTACAGGAGTGTCTGTACATAAGGTGACTCTGTCAGGAAATGATAAAGTAGTGCTGGTGGGTCCGTGGGTGGAGGATTTGATCAGCTGTTTTTTGAGTCTGGTGGTCCTGGTGTAGATGCTACGTAGCCTCCTGCCTGATGGGAGTGGGACAAAGTCCAGGAACAAGGTGGGTGGGATCGTTTATGATGTTACTGGCCTTTTCCTGGCACCTCTTAAAATATGATAATATTAATATTACAATAACTTCATTATAATTTTATTATGAGGACTTTCATTTAAGAAACATTTTAAAACAACATTTTACATTTTAGCAAATTTGTAATTGCAACTTGCATGCAACAAATACTTACTTACTTAACTTTATTGTCACCAGACAATTGATACTAGAGCGTACAATCATCACAGTGATATTTGTTTCTGCGCTTCGCGCTCCCTGAAGTACAAATCGAAATAAAAATTTAAATTGTAAATCATAATTAGAAAATAGAAAAGGGAAAGTACGGTAGTGCAAGTCAGGTCCAGATATTTGGAAGGTACGGCCCAGATCTGGGTCAGGATCTGTTCAGCAGTCTTATCACAGTTGGAAAGAAGCTGTTCCCAAATCTGGCCATACGAATCTTCATGCTTCTGAACCTTCTCCCGGAGGGAAGAGGGTCAAAAAGTGTGTTGGCTGGGTGGGTCTTGTCCTTGATTATCCTGGCAGCACTGCTCCGACAGTGTGTGGTGTAAAGTGAGTCCAAGGATGGAAGATTGGTTTGTGTGATGTGCTGGGCTACGTTCACGATCTTCTGCAGCTTCTTCCGGTCTTGGACAGGACAATTTCTATACCAGGTTGTAATGCACCCTAGAAGAATGCTTTCTACGGTGCACCTATAAAAGTTAGTGAGGGTTTTAGGGGACAGGCCTAATCTTTTCAGCTTTCTCAGGAAATAAAGGCGCTGGTGGGCCTTCTTGGCAGTGGATTCTGCTTGGTTAGACCAAGACAGGTGATTTGTGATATTCACCCCGAGGAACTTAAAGCTTTTGACCTGTTCCACCTGTGCACCACCGATGTAGATGGGGTCGTGCGGTCCGCTACTCCTTCTGAAGTCAACAACCAATTCCTTCGTCTTGCTGACATTGATGGATAGGTTATTGTCTTCGCACCATGCCACCAGGTTCTTAATTTTCTCTCTGTACTCAGACTCATCATTACCCAAGATACGGCCTACAATTGTGGTGTCATCAGCAAACTTATATATTGAGTTTGATGGAAACTTGGCTACACAATCATGGGTGTACAGTGACTACAGCAGGGGGCTGAGTACACAGCCTTGTGGAGCACCGGTGCTCAGAGTGATTGTAGAGGAGAGCTTGTCCCCTATTTTTACAGCCTGGGTCCTGTCTGTGAGAAAGTTGAAGATCCAGCTGCAGATCTGAGTGCTAAGACCCAGGTTCCGGAGCTTAGGAATCAGTTTATTTGGAATGATGGTATTAAAGGCAGAGCTGTAGTCGGTGAAAAGGAGCCGTACATATGCATCTTTATTCTCCAGGTGTTCTAAGGAGGAATGTAGTGCCAGAGAGATGTTGCTCCGGTAGGTGAATTGCAAAGCGTCGAGGTTGACCAATAGGTTATGGTTGATGTATATGTATAGATGTATAATAACTAGCAGTTGTACCGAACACACGCAAAACACACATTTGGCAACATAATATTTATGACAGAATCACATTTAATTTTGTTAAATACAACTTGTTGAATTAAAAACTCCCGTGCACTGTAGCAAAGAAACTTAATTTTAAAAATCCTTATCTTCCAGTAGAATAACCTGCATAAATAATATAAAATGCTGCAAATAACTTACATTAAAAAACAACAAAAAAATTAAGAACAAGTAAAACAAAGTTTTAGAAAACTCCCTGAATGTCCGGGTCAAGGAATTGGAGCTGGAGTTGGTTGTACTGAAGATTTTTCTGGAGGCTGAAAATGTTTTCAATGAGACTTTTGCCAAGACTTCTTGCTACTCAGGAGAGTTTAAACTAGCTTTGCAGGAGGCTTGAAACCCCAGATCAGTAAGGGAAGAATCAGATTGGACCAGAAGATAGATGTCAGGGAAAGTATTGAAAGGCAAAATCAAAATAACAGGTATGATGGGATGGATAGTTTGAAGTGCGTATATTTTAATGCGAGGAGTATTATGAGTAAGAGTGATGAACTTTGAGCATGGATCAGAACATTGAACTATAATGTTGCAGCCATTACTGAATTGGCTGAGAGAGGGGTAGGAATGGTTGATTAATATACCAGGTTTTTGATGTTTTAGAGAAGAGAGGAAGAAGTAAAATGGGGTGGGCGTGCAGTTGTACTATAAAACGGGAACCATCAAAGCTGCACCCAGGAAGAAAGACATAAAGGAGGAGTCAGACACCAAGTCCATTTGGGTGAAACTCAGGAACAGGAAGGGTGCAATCACACTGATGGGATGGTACTACAGACCCCCCAATAGCCAACGGGACATTGAGGAACAAGTATGTAATCAGATTAAGAAAATGTGTAAAAAATAATAGGGTTGTTGTCACAGAGAACTTCAACTTCCCTAATACAGTATAAACTGGGACCTACATTGTGTAAGGAATTTAACTGGGGCAGAATTTGTTAAATGTATCCAGGAAGGTTTCTTAAATCAACCTGTGGACGGTCCAATGAGAAGAGGGGCCATACTGGACCTGGTGTTGGGTCATGAAACTGGCCATGAACAGTTAGGGAACAGTGACCAAAACTCCTTAATTTTCAGGATTTTCCATAGCTAAGGATAGATATTATCCTTGCAGAAGAGTTTTGAATTGGAGTAGGCCAAATTATGAAGACATTAGGCAGGAACTAAGTAGAGTTAATTGGGATCTCCTTTTTTTTCTGGCAAGACCACATCAGACATGTGGAGGGTGTTAAAAGATTGATTGCACAGAATGCAGGAAAGATATGTTCCTGTTAGGAGGAAAGACAGGGATGGAAAGATAAGAGAACTTTGCATCTCCAGGGAGGTGATGAATTTAGTCAAGTAGAAAAAGGAAAAGTATATAAAGCTTCAGAAGTTAGGATCAAACAAAGCACAACGAGGAATATAAAGAAGCCAGAAAGGAAGGGAATTAGGAAAGCCAGGAGAGACCAGGAAAAGTCATTGGCAAGCAGGATTAGGGTGAACCCCAGGGCATTCTACACATTCATAAAGAGCAAGAGGATAACTAGGGTGAGAGTGGGACCACTCAAGGATAAAGGGGGGAACATGTACTTGGATGTGGAGAATGTGAGTGAGGTACTAAATGAGTACTTTTCTTCAATAATTACCAAGGAAAAGGATATGGAGGACCAGGAGATTTAAGGAGTATTGAGGTAGCTAAGTCCCCTGATGGGATTTACCCCAGTTATTGGAGGAGGCAGGAGATGAGATTGCAGGTGCCGTGACCAAAATCTTCGTATTCTTTCTAGCCAAGATGAGGCCCCGGAAGGCTGGTGAGTGGCTAATGTTGTCCCTCTATTTAAGAAGGGAACAAAGGAGAATCCTGGGAATTATATACTGGTGAGTCTCACATCAGTTGTAAGGAAATTGCTGGAGAAAATTCTTACAGATGGGATATATGAGGATTTGGAAATCAGCATGAGTTAGGGAGAGCCAGCATGGCTTTGTGCGTGACAGGTCGTGCCTTACCAACTTGATTTGAGTTTTTGACTAAGTGACGAGAGAGATTGATTAGCGTATGATAGTGCTTGTTGTCGACATGGATTTTAGTAAGACATTTGACAAAGTCCTTCATGGGAGGCTAATCAAGAAGATTAAGATGGATGGGGGACCACGGCGAAATGGCTGTTTGGTTTCTGAACTGGCTCGTGCATAGAAGAGAGGGTGGTAAATTTATTCAATCTGGAGGTCTGTAACTAACAGTGCTCCACAGGGATCAGGTCTGGCTGCTCCCCCTCCCTCTCCAAAAAGTTGTGGATGAGATCTGAGACATCTCTGACCCTTGCACCTGGGAGGCAACATACCATCTGGGTGTCCCGTTCACGCCCACAGAAGTCCTTGTCTGTTCCCCTCACTATGAGTCCCCTATCACTACTGCTCCCTTCTTCTCTCTCCTTCCTTTCCGCACCACGGACCCATGCTCAGTGCCTGTAACCTGGTCGCCGTGGCATTCTCCCGGGAGGTAATTCCCCAAAGCGGTATTCCTGATTTTGAGGGGAATGGCCCCCCAGGTTGTTGTCATGGAGGATTTCTCCCTAATATAAACTGGAACCTTCTTAATGCAAGGGGTTTAGATGGGGCAGAATTTGTTAAATGCATCCAGGAAGGTTTCTTAAATCAGTATGTGGACAATTCAACAAGAGGAGGGGCCATACTGGACCTGGTGTTAGGTAATAAGCCTGGCCCGGTGACCGACCTTTCAGTGAGTGAGCAGCTAGGGAACAATATGACCACAAGTTCGTAACTTTCAGGATAGCTATAGATAAGGATAGGAATGGTCCACTTGGGGGAGTTTTAAATTAGAGTAGGGCAAATTACAAGGGCATTAGGCAGGAACTAAGAAGCGTTAAATAGGAACACCTTTTCTCTGGCAAGTCCACATCAGACATGGGGAGGATGTTTAAAGATTTCCTATACTCTGCACAGAGTATATGAAAGGAAAAGGGTTTAGAAGGAAACACAAGATGGAAAGACAAGAGAACCTTGGATGTCCAGAGGGCTGATGAATTTAGTCAAGAAGAAAAAGGAAAAGTATGTAAAGCTACAAAAGTTTTACCATAGCATTGGAGAGGGATAGGAACAGACAAGTTAAGGAAGCGTTTAATTGGAGTAAGGGGAAATATGAGGCTACCGAGCAGGAACTTGAAAGCATAAATTGGGAACAGATGTTCCCTGTTATAAGGGGGCGTTGGGAGTGGACCCAAGTGCAGGACACAGACACAGAGGTAATATAAACAGAACAGCATTTATTGATAGTTACTAGGAAGGCCAGGGAACAAGGACTAAATATCAACATGGATGTAAACATTGGATAACAAACCGGTAAAACCTGGACTAGGACTTGGACTTGGAACCTGGACTTGAACTTGCCTTGGACTCGACTTGGACTAGGAACCTAGACTCGGACTCGACTTGAACTCGGAACCTGGACCTTGGCCTGGACTTGGAACCTGGACCTTGGCTTGGACTTGGAACCTGGACTCTGAACCTGGACCTTTGCTTGGACTCGGAACCTGGACCTCGGCTTGGACTTGGAACCTGGCCCTCGGCTTGGACTCGGAACCTGGACCTCGGCTTGGACTCGGAACTTGGCCCTCGGCTTGGACTCGGAACCTGGACCTCGGCTTGGACTCGGAACCTGGACCTCGGCTTGGACTCGGAACTTGGCCCTCGGCTTGGACTCGGAACCTGGACCTCGGCTTGGACTCGGAACCTGGACCTCGGCTTGGACTCGGAACCTGGACCTCGGCTTGGACTCGGAACCTGGATCTTGACTTGGACTCGGAACTCGGACCATGAGCTTGGACTTGGACCATGAAAAGACAGAATACCCAACTCGGAGTAGTGGCAAACAGCCAGATCTACTCAGCTAGAAAAAAACTTGGACAACAAGGAGACAAAACCACACAATGACAGTCCATACATATCTTTGCTCGGAGTGGCAGCAAACTGCCAGCAAGTCTCAGCCAGCCACGAAAACAACAGAATTCATACCTCGGAGCAGCGGCAAGAACGGCCAGCAACTCAGCCGGACACGAAAACGACTGAATTCGCTAAGCAGCCACAGGCACCGAGGCAGAGTCCACAATTCACAACGGTCCCGGGATGAGCATAACCGCAGTGGCTACAGTGAGATGACTGGTTACCGGTGACGGACTTCTGAATGCGGTCCAGCAATAGCCACTGTAACACAAAGCCTTTATGTTGCCGGTACAAAATGAAGATCAGCTGCCTTAATCAAGGCGCCCAATGGAACACGGGGAAAAGGAAATAACTGGAATGAGGAATCCTCGGACTGGACCATGACATCCTTTGGAAAATGTATGGAAGAAATATGGTAAATGTTCAGGGGATATTTGCGTGAAGTTCTGCATACATACATTCCAATGAGACAGGGAAAGGATGGTAGGGTACGGGAACCATGGTGTACAAAGGCTGTTTTAAATCTAGTCAAGAAGAAAAGAAGATCTTACAAAAGGTTAAAACAAATAGGTAATGATAGAGATCTAGAAGATTATAAGGCTAGCAGGAAGGAGCTTAAGAAAGAAATTAGGAGAGCCAGAAGGGGCCATGAGAAGGCCTTGGCAGACAGGATTAAGGAAAACCCCAAGGCATTCTACAAGTATGTGAAGAGCAAGAGAATAAGACGTGAGAGAATATGACCAATCAAATGTGACAGTGGAAAAGTGTGTATGGAACCAGAGGAGATAACAGAGGTTCTCAATGAGTACTTTGCTTCAGTATTCACTGCGGAAAAGTATCTTGACGATTCTAGGGATGACTTACAGTGGACTATAAAACATGAAAATGTAGATATTAAGAAAGAGGATGTGCTGGAACTTTTGGAAAGCATCAAGTTGGATAAGTTGCCGGGACCGGACGAGATGTACCCCAGGCTACTGTGGGAGGCAAGGGAGGAGATTGCTGAGCCTCTGGTGATGATCTTTGATTCATCAATGGGAACGGGAGAGGTTCCAGAGGACTGGAGGGTTGCGTATGTTGTTCCATTATTCAAGAAAGGGAGTAGAGATAGCCCAAGAAATTATAGACCAGTGAGTCTTACTTCAGTGTTGGTAAATTGTTGGAGAAGATCCTGCGAGGCAGGATTTATGAACATTTGGAGAGACATAATGTGATTAGGAATAGTCAGAATGGCTTTGTCAAAGACAGGTCGTGCCTTACGAGCCTGATTGAATTTTTTGAGGACGCGACTAAACACATTGGTGAAGGTAGAGCAGTAAATGTAGTGTATATGGATTTCAGCAAGGCATTTGATAAAGTACTCCATGCAAGGCTTATTGAGAAAGTAAGGAGGCATGGGATCCAAGGGGACATTGCTTTGTGGATCCAGAACTGGCTTGCCCACAGAAGGCAAAGAGTGGTTGCAGACGGGTCATATCCAGCATGGAGGTCGGTAACCAGCGGTGTGCCTCAGGGATCTGTTCTGGGACCCCTACTCTTCGTGATTTTTATAAATGACCTGGATGAAGAAGTGGAGGGATGGGTTAGTAAATTTGCTGATGACACAAAGGTTGGGGGTGATGTGGATATTGTGGAGGGCTGTCAGAGGTTACAGAGGGACATTGATAGGATGCAAAACTGGGCTGAGAAGTGGCAGATGCAGTTCAACCCAGATAAGTGTGAGGTGGTTCATTTTGGTAGGTCAAATATGATGACAGAATACAATATTAATGGTAAGACTCTTGGCAGTGTGGAGGATCAGAGGGATCTTGGGGTCTGAGTCCATAGAACACTCAAAGCTGCTGCACAGGTTGACTCTGTTGTTAAGAAAACATACGGTGCATTGGCCTTCATTAATTGTGGGATTGAGTTTAGGAGCCGAGATGTAATGTTGTAGCTATATAGGACCCTGATCAGACCCCACTTGGGAGTACTGTGCTCAGTTTTGGTCACCTCACTATAGGAAGGATGTGGAAACCACAGAAAGGGTACAGAGGAGATTTACAGGGATGTTGCCTGGATTGGGGAGCATGCCTTATGAGAATAGGTTGAGTGAACTCGGCCTTTTCTCTTTGGAGCGACAGAGGATGAGAGTTAACCTGATAGAGGTGTATAAGATGATGAGGTCATTGATCATGTGGATAGTCAAAGGCTTTTTCCCATGGCTAGAATGGCTAGCACGAGAGGGCACGGTTTTAAGGTGCTTGGAAGTAGGTACAGAGGAGATGTCAGTGGTAAGTTTTTTACGCAGAGAATGTTGAGTGCATGGAATGAGCTGCCGGCGATGGTGGTGGAGGCGGATATGATCAGGTCTTTTAAGAGACTCTTGGACAGGTACATGGAGCTCAGAAAAATAGAAGACTATGGGTAACCCTGGTTAATTTAAGGTAAGGACATGTTTGGCACAGCTTTGTGGGCCGAAGGGCCTATATTGTGCTGTAGGTTTTCCATGTTTTTAAGTTAGGATCAAACAAAGCACAATGAGGAGTATAAAGAAGCCAGAAAAGAAGGGAATTAGGAAAGCCAGGAGATGATCAGGAGAAGTCCTGAGCAAGTAGGATTAGAGTGAATCCCAAGGCATTCTACACATACATCAAGAGCAAGAGGATAACTAGGGAGAGGGTGGGACAACTTGCAGATAAAGTGGGGGTCAACATTTGCTTGGATACAGAGAATGTGAGTAAGGTACTAAATGAGTACTTTGCTTCAATGTTTATCAAGGAAAAGGATATGGAGGACCAGGAGATCAGTGCTGAGTGTATAAATATATTAGAGCATTTAGAGGTCAAGGAGGGGAAAGTGTTGGGCCTTCTAATGAGTATTAAAATAGATAAGTCCCCAGGGCTTGATGGAATTTATCTCAAGTTATTGAAGGAGACAAGAGACAAGATTGCTGGTCCCTTGACCAGTTTCTTCACATCCTCTATAGTCACAGGTGAGGTCCCAAAGGACCAGCAAGTGGCTAATGGTGTACCTCTATTTAAGAGGGAACAAGGGAAAATCATGGGAACTATAGATCGGTGAGTGCCACATCAGTTGTAGGGAAATCACTGGAGAAAATTCTTCGGGGTAGAATATATCAGCATTTGGAACTCCATGTCCTAATTAGCATGGCTCTTTCTGTGGCATAGGTCATGTCTTACCAACTTGAATGAATTTTTTGACAAGGTGCCAAGAGAGAGTGATGAGGGTAGGTCAGTGGATGTTGTCACCTGGATTTTCCTGAGAAAGTCCCTTGTGTTCTGCAGTAAGTAGGCTGAAGGTAGTGTTGAAGAGACTAATTGGAGCTGAAGATCTGTAATTAGTGATGTTCCACAGGGACTGTGCTGGGACCTGTGCTGTTTGTGATGTTTATATGACCTGGATGAAATTGTAGATGGGAGGAATAGTAAGTCTGCAATTTATACCAAGATTGGTGGAGTTGTGGATAGCGTAGAGGTCTGGCAAAGAGTACAGTGCAATATAGATCAGTTGCAGATATGGGCAGAGAAATGGCAGATAGAGTTTAACCCAGATAAATGTGAGGTGTTGCACCTTGGTAGGGCAAATGCAAGGAGACTGTACACTATTAAAGGCAAGATCCTTAACAGTGTCGCTGAGCAAAGAGATCTTGCGATCAAAGTTGTAGCGGCTACACAGGTTGATAAGGTGGTTAAGAAGGCTTATCAAATACTTGCTTTTACTAGTTGAGGCACTGAGTTCAAAAGTCAATAAGTTATATTACAACTTTTCAAATTCTGGTTCGGCCACCTCTGGAGTATTGCATACAGTTCTGGTCGCCCCTCTATAGGAAGGATGTTAAGACTTTGTAGAGGATGCAGAAGAGGTTTACCAGGATGCTTCCTGGTTTAAAGTAGCATGACAGCGTAGATAAACTTGGATTGTATTCTCTGGAGCGCTGGAAGCTGAGGGGAGATCTGATAGAGGTTTATAAGATTATGAGAGACATAGATAGAGTAGACAGAGAACATCTGGTTCCCAAGGTTGAAATGTCTAATACCAGAGGGCATGCATTGAAGGTGAGAGGGGTTAGGTTCAAGGGGGATGTGAAGGGCAAGTTTTTTATTCAGAGAGTGGTAGATGCCTGGAGTGCGCTGCCTGCTATGGAGGTAGAGGCAAATACATTAGAGGCTTTTAAAATACTTAGATAGGCACATGAACGTGAGGAAGATGGAAGGATATGGACATGGTGTAGGTAGGAGGGATTAGTGCTTGGGTGTTTTTGATTTACTTTTTAGCTGGTTGAGCACCACATTGTGTGGCCAAATGGCCTGTTCCTGTGCTGTACATTTAAGTAACAACTCTTTATAAAGTAGTGACTTACATTTTTATTTCCACTTATTATAATCTGCATTTAAACAAAGCAATCTATATGAATAAATATTTGCATGTTAGAGTCATGCAGCGGGGAATGAAAAAGTACATATGAGGAGTGTTTGATAGCTCTGGGCCTGTATTCGCTGGAGTTTAACAGAATGAGGAGGGAATTGCTTGAAACCTATTGAAAGGTCTGGATAGAGTGGATGTAAAAACTGTTTCTTATAGTGGGATAGTCTAGGATCAGAGGGCACAGCTTCAGAATAAAAGGATGTCCCTTTAGAACAGAGATAAGGAGGAATTTCTTTTGCCAGAGAGTGGTGAATCTGTGGTATTCATTGCAACAGGCAGCTGTGGATGCCGTGTCATTGGGTATAGTTAAAGTGGAGACTAAGAGGTTCTCAATTAGTAAGGGTGCCGATTGTTATGGGGAGAAGGAATGGGAATGGTATTGAAAGGGAAAATAAGTCAGCCATGATGGAATGGAGAAACAGACTCGATGTTCCAAATGGTCTATTTCTGCTCCTGTCTCTTATGGTCTTACGTAAACAGGCCCTCAGCTCAAATGGTTCATGCCAACTATAAAGTACCATCAGTCCCAGTTACCATGGCTTTCTATGGTTAATCAGTTTGTTAAAAGATTAAAAGTTTAAATATTAATGCTTAAATTTTAAAAGTCATGATAAAGTGCAGTTATCACAATTTAGGGTGTTAATAAAACTCACAATTATAATGATACGCAATTCTGACAACAGATAAATGGCTTTTTTTTTCGTATGTTTGGATAACTATCACTGATAACAACTTGCATTTTTAACATTTTTTCTTACTTTTTTACTTCTGTTAATTTCAGAAATCAGCAGGGGAACAGGGCCTACAGACCCAATGAGTCCCATTACAACCATGTGATCAATTAACCAACCAACCCATACAGCTTTGGAATGCCTGAGGAAATCCACACAGTCACAGGGAGAGAGTACAAACTCCTTCCAGACAGTGGCTGGAATTGAATTCAGATCACTAGCAAGGTCAGGTGTGACACTAACCACTACACTACCGTGCCACCCAATTACTCGTAGCAACATGCGTTTAACACCCACTTGCACTTATAAAGCAATGGTAATTTCCAGTTATAAACAATGGCTTTTATAAATGAGCCATGACAAAAATAAACTTGTTATTAAAATAACTTGTCGAACAATTTGCATTAATAGCATCATCTGAATATAGCTACATGAATTCTTGGCAAAGTTAACTTGCACATAACCATTTGCATTTATAACAGGCACCTTAAATGTAGCAACTTACATTAATGACAAATGCAATTATAATAACACTGTTTTCATTACAATTACACAACTTGGGCATGGGAATAAAATTCTCTAATAATAACACAATTATGATTTACACTGTTATAATCTCAAGTGGTTGCAATTAACATTCATATGCAACAACTTACATCCATAAATCACGTAACTTTAATAACCTCACTTTTACAATAACCTGGTTTAAAACAACATGCAGCACTCAATATTTGCTTTGACAGCAACAACTTCCAATAATTGCGACTTGAAATTACAACACATATACAGTGTGTTCAACAACTTAAAGCCATGAAAGAATGTATTTTAATGCCTCACATTATAAAAGAACTTTTATTTTGTTTTACATTACTTGCGCGTTCGATAATTTGCAATAATTGGAACGATTGCTTTTACAATACTGTGTATTTATCACTTGCTATAAAATTCAAAGTTCAAAGTAACTTTATTATCAAAATGCATACATGTCACCTCATACAACCCTATGATACAAAGCATCAAAGAAGAATTACCCACAAACATAATTAACATTTTTAACAGTTTAAACTATAAGATAGACTGATTGTTTTTCAGTCTTTGTGTGTAGTTTTCCATTGATTCTATTGTATTTCCCTGTTCTATTGTGAATGCCTTCAAGAACATGACTCTCAGGGTGGCATATGGAGACATATACATACTTCGATAATAAATTCACTTTGAAATTTGAAGGATTGCTGACACTCAGTGCAAGCAGATAAAGCCTAGTTCATGGTCACCATGAAGACCATGGAGCGGCTGATAATACAGAATCTGAGGCCACAAACCAGGCACGCCCGGGATCCGCTTCAGTTTGCGTATAAGGAGAAGGTGGGAGTGGAGGATGCTATCACGTATTTGCTGCACAAATCACTCTCTCACCTAGATGGGGTCAGTTGTGCTGTGAGGATTACATTCCTTGACTTCTCTAGTGCCTTTAACACCATCCAGCCCAAGATCTTAAAGCACAAACTAACGGAGATGGGAGTAGACTCTCACATGGTGGATTGGATAGTGGACTACTTGACAGATAGACCTCAGTATGTGCGGTTGGGAGACTGTAGGTCTGACACAGTGGTCAGCAGCACAGGAGCGCCACAGGGAACCGTACTCTCTCCGGTCCTGTTCACCCTGTACACATCTGACTTCCAATATAACTCGGAGTCCTGCCATGTGCAGAAGTTCGCTGATGACACGGCCATAGTGGGTTGTGTCAGGAATGGACAGGAGGAGGAGTATAGGAAACTGATACAGGACTTTGTGACATGGTGCAACTCAAACTACCTGCGTCTCAATGTCACCAAGACCAAGGAGATGGTGGTGGACTTTAGGAGATCTAGGCCTCATATGGAGCCAGTGATCATTAATGGAGAATGTGTGGAGCAGGTTAAGACCTACAAGTATCTGGGAGTACAGTTGGACGAGAAGCTAGACTGGACTGCCAACACAGATGCCTTGTGCAGGAAGGCACAGAGTCGACTGTACTTCCTTAGAAGGTTGGCGTCATTCAATGTCTGCAGTGAGATGCTGAAGATGTTCTATAGGTCAGTTGTTGAGAGCGCCCTCTTCTTTGTGGTGGCGTGTTGGGGAGGAAGCATTAAGAAGAAGGACGCCTCACGTCTTAATAAGCTGATAAGGAAGGCGGGCTCTGTCGTGGGCAAAGTACTGGAGAGTTTAACATCGGTAGCTGAGCGAAGGGCGCTGAGTAGGCTACGGTCAATTATGGAAAACCCTGAACATCCTCTACATAGCACCATCCAGAGACAGAGAAGCAGTTTCAGCGACAGGTTACTGTCGATGCAATGCTCCTCAGACAGGATGAAGAGGTCAATACTCCCCAATGCCATTAGGCTTTACAATTCAACTGCCAGGACTTAAGAACTTTTTTTTAAAGCTATTATTAATGCTTTTTGAGTTAGTGATTTAGATGCATATCATATTATTACTGAGTTAAGTATTGTATGTAATGAGTTTTTGCTACAACAAGTGTATGGGACATTGGAAAAAATGTTGAATTTCCCCATGGGGATGAATAAAGTATCTATCTATCTATCTATCTACCAGTCTCCTTCACCCTGGATCCTCTCTTCAGTTGACATTACTAAACCAATGTATTCAGAGAATCCCACCTCAGCCCTTCCCCTGTGCTATAATAACAGAGTCCTCCATCAATGTTGCATCAACCTGACTAACTGCACAAAGTATTAATCCTCCTCAGAGACGAGAAGGAATCTCTTTAGCCAGAGGGTGGTGAATCTGTGGAATTCATTGCCAAAGATGGCTGTGGAAGCCAAGTCATTGGATACTTTTGTACCAGGTTCTTGATTAGTAAGGGTGGTCAAAGGTTACAGGGAGCAGTCAGGAGAATAGGGTTGATAGGGATAGTAAATCAGTCATGATGGAATGGAGGAGCAGATTTGATGGGCCAAATGGCCTAACTCTGCTCCAATGTTTTATGATCTTATAATCTGACTTTTACAGGAGCCTCACACAACAATTTCATTGTTTCTCCTCCTTTATGTTTGCAACTAAATTACTTATCCCATATAATTATAAATCCGTTTTTTCTACAATGTAAACCCATTGTTTTACCATTTTACAATTTCCAGCCCATGTTCAAATGCTTGCAGAAATATTATGACCCTTGTTTGTACGTTGTCTTGGAATAAAACTAAAATTAATATTACATAGAACACTACAGCATAGTACAGCCCCTTCGGCTCACAATGTTATGCCAACATCTTAAACTACTCTAGATCAATCTGACCCTTTCTCTCATAACCATACATTTTTCTATCATCCATGTGCCTGTCGAAGAATTTCTTAAATGTCCCTAATGTACCTAACTCTACTACCATTCCTGGCAGCCCGTGTTCCACACACCCACTACTCTCTGTGTGAAAAATCTTATTTCTGACTTGCCCCCATACTTTCCGCCCACCAGCTTAAATTTATGCTGGCTGGTATTATCCATGCTGTTCTGGGAAAAAGTCTCTAGCTGTCCACTCGATTTATGTCTCTTATCATCTTGTACACCTCTCATCCTCCTTTGCTGCAAAGAGAAAAACCCTATTTTGCTCAACCTATTCTCATAAAACATGCAAATTATTAAAAAAAATTATTCCAATGGTAGGGAGGGAATGAAGGCCACGCTACATCTTAACAGAATTGTGGCAGTTGGTGTAACACTAGTATAGATCCAGCGACCCAGGTTCAATTCCCGCCGCTGCGCGTAAAGAGTTTGTATATTCTCCCTGTGATTGCATGGGTTTCATCTGGGTGCTCCAGTTTTGTCCTACCTTCCAAAGGTCTACAGGTGGTAGGTTAATGGGTCACATGGGTGTAAATGGATGCTGCAGGCTCGTTGGTCCAGAGGACCTGTAACCGTGATGTATCTCCAAATAAAATGATAGCAAACAGCAGCAAAGAATCCAACAGCAGATGATTGATAAAGTTGGGACTGAATTCAATTGTAACAGATTGTGATTGTAACAATTTCCATTTAAAACAATTTGCACTTCCAACAACATAATCAGTGCAATAATTTCAGCAATAGCAATTTACAACTACAATAATTTAGATTTAAAACAAGTTGCAGATGTACCAACTTAGTTTGAACAACTCACATTTATAATGTATTTAAAATAAGGTACAATTGTAAAAAAAACCCCACAAAGGTTTGTTTTAAAGCACCATTTTAGACAAACATCCTGGAGATTCTCTCCCCCCCCCCCCACAAAAGCCTGAAAGCGTATACCACCAGTCTTTACCCCACTGTTACTAAACGACTGAATGGTTCCCTAGTATGATAAGATAGACTCTTGCCCTCATAATCTACCACACGATGGCTCTGCATCTTATTACCTACCTGCAGTGAATCTTCTCTTTAACACTTCATTTTGTATTCTCTTATCATTTTACCTTGTGCTACTTTAATATACTGAAGTAATTCCGTAAATTACTTCTGTAATTTATAAAGAAGAGAAAGTCTGGGGGGGGGGGGGGACATCACGTGATGATGTAGGATCGAGACGTGGAAATCCAGCTCTCCCGTAAAAAACTAATAAATTAATGTTTAAGTGAAGAAAAGGTTGTAAATATTTTCTAAAAACTACGTCTAAACTACTCAGGATTTTCCTTAGATATGCCTCCTAAACAGACGCAGAAGAAAACTACTACTTTGAAGACAGTACAAGCTGGGCCGGCCACCATGAAGGAGCCTCGGACACAAGTGCATCTTACCCCTGGCGATACAGAACAGGAATCGGCGGCAACATCAACAGTCTCCAAGAAGGAACAACAGGAACTGCGCGTGCGCGAAGGAAGGGGCATGCGCAAACATGAGCAATTTGAACTACAAATCCCAGCTACGATTGGAAGTGGAAGTGAAAATGAATCCGAGGTGGATTTGGATTCTCTGGAACATACAGGTGAAGATGAGGAGGCAAAAGAAGAACAACAGGAAGAGGTTGGAGGTGGAAGATCTTTTGGAGACATAAGATAGATAGATAGATAGATAGATAGATAGATACTTTATTCATCCCCATGGGGAAATTCAACTTTTTTCCAATGTCCCATACACTTGTTGTAGCAAAACTAATTACATACAATACTTAACTCAGTAAAAAAATATGATATGCATCTAAATCACTATCTCAAAAAGCATTAATAATAGCTTTTAAAAAGTTCTTAAGTCCTGGCGGTAGAATTGTATAGCCTAATGGCATTGGGGAGTATTGACCTCTTCATCCTGTCTGAGGAGCATTGTATCGATAGTAACCTGTCGCTGAAACTGCTTCTCTGTCTCTGGATGGTGCTATGTAGAGGATGTTCAGAGTTATCCATAATTGACCGTAGCCTACTCAGCGCCCTTCGCTCAGCTACTGATGTTAAACTCTCCAGTACTTTGCCCACGACAGAGCCCGCCTTCCTTACCAGCTTATTAAGACGTGAGGCGTCCCTCTTCTTAATGCTTCCTCCCCAACACGCCACCACAAAGAAGAGGGCGCTCTCCACAACTGACCTATAGAACATCTTCAGCATCTCACTACAGACATTGAATGACGCCAACCTTCTTAGGAAGTACAGTCGACTCTGTGCCTTCCTGCACAAGGCATCTGTGTTGGCAGTCCAGTCTAGCTTCTCGTCTAACTGTACTCCCAGATACTTGTAGGTCTTAACCTGCTCCACACATTCTCCATTAATGATCACTGGCTCCATATGAGGCCTAGATCTCCTAAAGTCCACCACCATCTCCTTGGTCTTGGTGATATTGAGACGCAGGTAGTTTGAGTTGCACCATATCACAAAGTCCTGTATCAGTTTCCTATACTCCTCCTCCTGTCCATTCCTGACACACCCCACTATGGCCCACTATAAGAAAAGCTTTGGTGCAAATAATGCATGAATTAAAAACATTAAAAATAATAAAAGAAGATATTAAAAATATGAAGACTATGTTTGATAAAATGGTGAAAAAACAGGAGAAAATGGACAAGAAAGTTAAAAAGTTGGAAGAAATAACAGGAGACACTATTGATAGAGTGAATAAAATGTAAGATAATATTCTTGCCTGGACATCAGAAAGAAAACGACTGTTGGAAAAAATAGACGTGCTTGAAAATTTTAGTAGACAAAATAATATTAAAATTGTTGGTCTTAAAGAAGGGATAGAGGGAGAGGATCCAATAAAAAAATTTCAAAAATGGATCCCGGAAAATTTGGAAATGGAAGAGGGAACCCAGTTGATTGAATTCAAAAGGGCCCACAGAGCCTTAAGACCAAAACCTCAACCTGATCAAAACCCATGACCAATCATGATAAAATGCTTAGGATATTAAGATAAAGAAAAGATCCTGAAGGCGGCTGCCCAATATGCCAGAAAGAGAAATGAGCCATTGATGATAGAAGGGAAAGCAGTTCTTTTCTATCATGATATAAGTTATGACCTTTTGAAGAGAAAGAAGGAATTTAATCCGGCGAAAAACATTTTATGGGAAAAGGGTTATAAATTTATATTGCGCCACCCAGCAACACTGATAATTTTTTGGATGACAGAAAAAGAAGATTTTTTACTGATCATCGCGATGCAGAGGAGTTTGCACAAGAACTCCCAAATATTCACTAGACACAGTAAAGGTTTAAAAGTGAAACAGATTAAAGATGAAGACGAGGACAGTGAAGTGAGTTGATGGACATTAAGGACAGAAGAATATTTAAATATACTTTTAATTATATGATTCAGGGGGAAAGGTAAAAATTTGAGAAATATTAATTGAGAGTAGTGATATTATTTTTTCTTCTCTTACATATACATTTTTCATGCTATGGGGGAGCTGGGTGAAATTCGGATCGATCGCTACAGGATTCACGTGTGTAATCATGGTGTTTGCCATGACTCGCACAACGGAGGGGGGTAATGTTGTGTTTTTTTTTCCATTCACAACATTAGTAGGGGAGTTTTTTGTTGTTTTTTTCCTTTATAATCTATTTTTCTTTTATCTTTCTTTCTTTGCCTGGATGATCAGAGGGGAAACACATAGCAACATGGAGAATTTTAAAATAATTCCCCAAGGTACTATGAGAGTTGAAATATTATGTATTATTCTAGATTGGAGTAACCCTGTTAAAAATAATGACTAATTTAATGAATTTTTAAAGTTTTAATGTTAATGGGCTTAATGGACCGGTGAAAAGAAAAAGAATTTTAACATACATTAAGAAAATGAAAATAGATATAGCTTTTATACAAGAAACACATTTAACAGAGATAGAACATCAGAAATTAAAGAGAGATTGGGTCGGAAAAGTTATTGCAGCTTCATTTAATTCAAAAGCGAGGGGAGTTGCAATTTTGGTTAACAAAACTTTACCAATTAAAATACAAAATGTATTATTGATTCTGCGGGAAGATATGTAATTATACATTGTCAAATCTTTTCAGAACTATGGACTCATGAATATTTATGCACCAAATGAAAACGATGTAAAATTTATACAAGAGGCTTTTTTGAATTCGGCTGACACACACGATAAAATATTAATAGGTGGAGACTTTAACTTTTGTCTAGACCCAGTTTTAGACAGGTCAACAAAGGTTGTTACAAAACCAAAAGTAGCAAAATTAACTTTATCGTTGATGAAAGATTTAAATTTTGATTGATATATGGAGAAGAATTAACCCAAGAGAAAGAGATTCATTTTATTCAAAAAGACATAAAACTTATTCAAGGATAGATTTTTTCCTACTATCAGCGAATATTCAAGACAGTGAAAAATATGGAATATAAAGCAAGAATATTGTCAGATCATTCCCCCTTGACAATGACAATGATAATGATGGATAAGGAGGAATCAATTTACAGATGGAGATTTAATTCAATATTATTAAAACATCAAGATTTTTGTGATTTTATGAAAAAACAGATTCAATTTTTTTTAGATACAAACTCACATTCAGTTGATGATAAATTTATATTATGGGAAGCGATGAAGGCATATTTGAGAGGCCAGATAATAAGTTATACTTCTAAAATTAAAAAGGAATATATGGTAGAAATAGATCAATTGGAAAAAGAGATTACAAAATTAGAAAAAGAATCTCAAAGATATATGACAGAAGAAAAACAAAGACAACTTGTTAATAAGAAGCTACAATATAATACACGTCAGACATACCGAACAGAAAAAGCAATTATGAGAACTAAACAGAGATATTATGAACTAGGTGAAAGATCACACAAGATTTTTGCTTGGCAGTTAAAAACAGACCAGGCTTCCAAAACGATAAATGCAATTATAACAAGTGTAAATAAAATTACTTACAAACCTTTAGAAATCAATGAAACTTTAAATTTTTTTTATTCTGAACTGTATCAATCAGAATCACAAAATGATATTGTTGAGATAGAAAGATTTTTATCACAAATAACTTTCCCAAAATTGAATTTGGAAGAACAGAAGGGATTAGATGTACCTTTTACATTAAAAGAGGTCGAAGAAGCTCTAGGATCACTTCAGAGTAATAAATCTCCAGGAGAAGATGGTTTTCCCGCCTGAATTTTACAAAAAGTTTAAAGATTTATTAATTCCTCCTTTTATGGAGCTAATACACCAAGCGGAAAGAACGCATAAACTTCCAGAATCTTTTTCGACAGCTATTTTAATAGTATTACCAAAAAAGACAGAGATCTTTTAAAGCCAACATCATATAGACCTATTTCTTTGTTGAACATGGACCATAAAATAATAGCAAAGATTTTATCTAATAGATTATCTAAATACTTACCAAAATTAATACACATGGACCAAACAGGATTTATTAAAAATAGACAATCGGCAGATAATGTAACTCGGTTACTTAGCATAATTCATTTAGCACAAAAGAGGGAAGAAATGAGTATGGCAGTTGCTTTGGATGCAGAAAAAGCATTTGATAGATTGGAATGGGATTTTTTATTTAAGGTATTGGAAAAATATGGATTAGGAGTATCTTTTATAAAATGGATTAAAACCTTAAATACTAACCCCAAAGCTAAAGTGGTTACAAATGGCCAAATTTCAACATCATTTCAGTTAACAAGGTCAACTAGACAAGGTTGTCCATTATCACCTGCTTTATTTGTGTTGGCGATAGAACCATTAGCTGAATTAATTAGAACTGATTCAGATATTATGGGTTTCAAAGTTAATCAGGAGGAATATAAGATTAACTTATTTGCTGATGATGTTCTGATTTATCTAACTAACCCATTGCATTCGTTGCGTAAATTATCTTCTAGATTGGAAGAATATGGGAAAATATCAGGGTACAAAATAAATTGGGATAAAAGTGAAATTCTACCCCTTACTAAAGGAGATTATATTCAATGTCGATTAATAACTCAATTTAGATGGCCAATAAATGGTATAAAGTATTTAGGTATAAGAGTTGATAATGATATAAAAAATTTATATAAACTAAATTATTTGCCATTATTGAAAAAAATTCAAGAGGATCTTGACAAATGGATGATGTTACCAATAACATTAGTAGGTAGAGTCAATGCTGTAAAAATGAATATATTCCCTAGATTACAATATTTATTCCAAACACTACCAATACAATTACCGCAGAAGATTTTTCAAGAGTTAAATAAATGTGTGAGGAAGTTCCTTTGGAAAGGTAAGATGTCAAGAATATCGTTGGAAAAACTGACATGGAAATTTGACCTAGGAGGATTACAATTACCAAATTTTAAGAATTATTACAAAGCAAATCAACTTAGATTTATTGTGTCTTTTTTTGATGAAGATAAACCGGCATGGATTAGAATAGAATTAGATAAAATAGGAGAAAATATACCAGAAAGATTTTATATATAAATGGGAATCTAAATGGATACGGGAAAAGAAAGAATCTCCTATACTAAAATATTTGATTGATTTATGGAATAAGATAAATGTTGATGATGAGATAAAGAAATCTTTATTAGCAAAGAGACCTTTAATTCAAAATAAACATTCCTTTTACAATGGATATTCAACTTTTATATAACTGGTTTCACAAAGGGATTAGATATATAGGAGACTGTTTTGAAGGAAGTATATTAATGTCATTTGACCAATTAAAGAATAAATACAAAATATCAAATAACACTCTTTTCTGTTATTTCCAATTAAGGGCTTATTTAAGAGATAAACTGGGTCAAACAATGTTATTGCCGAAACCTAATGAAATAGAAACTTTAATTCATAAAGGAAAAATTAAAAAAATTATTTCTGGTATGTATAATTTGATTCAAAAACAGGCAATTAAACAAGGAATTCATAAGTCAAGACAAAAATGGGAAACTGATTTGAATATTAAAATTGATGAAACAAGTTGGTCAAGATTATGTCTTGACAGTATGACAAATACAATAAATGTTCATCTAAGATTAGTACAATATAACTTTTTACATCAATTATATATTACACCACAAAAAATAAATCGACTAAACTCAAATTTATCTGATCAATGTTTTCGATGTAATCAAGAAATTGGTACTTTTTTACACTCTACTTGGTCTTGTTTTAAAATTCAACCTTTTTGGACAAATTTAAGAGTTTTACTGGAACAAATTATTGGAATACAACTTCCACCATAATCCAACATTATTTTTACTAGGCGGTATTGAAGGGATAAAATCGAATCCAAACTGAATAAATATCAGAAAGAATTCATAAAAATTGCATTGGCAGTAGCCAAAAAGGCAATTGCAGTTACTTGGAAATCGGATTCATACTTAAGTATAGATCGTTGGAAGAATGAAATTTTTAACTGCATTCTACTTGAAAAAATTACTTATAATTTAAGTGATAAATATGAAATATTTCTGAAAATTTAGTGCCCTTATTTACAAAAGATAGGATTAAATATATAGGTGCTCCGAAGATAAAATTATTGGTTATCTGGGGAAAGAAATAAATATACATATTAAAGCTATTATGAACTCCATGGAGCATGTGGGGATCTTCCGATATCCAGGCATTCTTTCTTTCTTTCTTTCTTTTTTCTTCTCTTTTTTTCCTATAGGGATATGTTAGGGGGGAGGGGTTAAGGAGAGTGGGGGGAAGGGTTGATAATTTTTCTTCTTTCTGTAACCTATTTGAAAATTCAATAAAAAAATTTATATAAGAAGAGAAAGTCTGCTGATGCTGGAAATCCAAGCAACACACACAAAATGCTGCAGGAACTCAGCAGGCCAGGCAGTATCTATGGAAAAGAGTAAACAGTCAATGTTTCAGGTAATTTTGTGTCCTTGCATTGTACAGCAGCCTTAAAATAATAAATTTCAAATCACTAAGACAGTGATTATAAACCTGATTCTGAGAAGGTGGTATGGCCTGGATGGTGGGGATCTTAAGACCATAAGGTCATAAGATATAGAAGCAGAAGTAGGCCATTCGACCCATCAAGTCTGCTCTGCCATTCAATCATGGGCTGATCCAATTCTTCCAGTCATTCCCACTCCCCTGCCTTCTCCCCATACCCTTTGATGCCCTGGCTAATCAAGAACCTATCTATCCCTGCTTTAAATGCACCCAATGACTTGGCCTCCACAGCTGCTCATGGCAACAAATTCCTCAATTTCTCCGCATCTTTGTTCTAAGTGGACGTCCTTCAATCTTGAAGTTGTGCCCTCTTGTCCTAGATTCCCCTACCATGGGAAATAACTTTGCAATATCTAATCTGTTCAGCCTTTTAACATTCAGAATGTTTATATGAGATTCCCCCCCCCCCCCCATTCTCCTGAACTCCAGGGAATACAGCCCAAGAGCTGTCAGGCATTCCTCATACGGTAACCCTTTCATTCTTGGTATCATTCTCGTGAATCTTCTCCAAACCTTCACCAATTGAATCTTTGATGATAAATGTTGCCCCACTTGAGGGAGTGCTTCTATTAGATATTACTGATGGTGGAGGGATGTGCCTGGGATCTGATGGGCAGACTCCACTCCTCTCTACAGCTTCCTACAATCCTGTATGTTCGAATTGCCTTACCAGACCATGATACAACCAGTCAGGACCACTTTCAACAGTACATCTGTAGATGTTTGTTGGCGGTTGGCCATTAGTTCCAAAGATTCAAAGTACATTCTTTATCAAAGTATGTATACAGTACACATTTCTGAGATTCTTCTTCCCGTAGGCAGCCGTGAAACAAAGAAACACTATGGAGACCATTTAAAGAAAACACCCAATACACACACAAAATAGAACAAATTGTGCAGCCAGTAAATAACACACGGGATATTAAACATAAAACCGCAGGGTCCCCGAAATGGTCCAGGAGTCACATCCGCCGAGTCGGCTCAGTTTAATACCGTGACGATGACTGTAGGCTTCAGCCGCGGAGCCGGTTTTGTGCCAAAGCCAAATTGTGCAAATAGCAGAAGCGCATGAAACACGAACCGCAGAATCCTTCACAGCGAGTCCACAACCGCGCTGAGGACATTGAACCTGAAACTGCAGAGCCCCCCCCAGAAAAAGAGATGCTCGGCCGCAAGGCTGCTCCAGATTCCAGAAGTAGCGACAGAGAAACTGCCGCAGAACAACCCGCTCGTCCTCGTCAAATTCAATCCTGCTCGACGCTTTCACCGGTGCGGAGTAATGGAGCCGACCGCAGGATCGCGTCCCGCCAAGAAACGATGGCCGCACAATTCGCTCTCAATCTCGCTGAATTCCCTAGAGGATAGCAAAAAAGCGCCAGATCACTCCGTCGGGCAAAAGTACATAACCAAACTGTAAGTTCTAGGCAGCAATCGATCAGGTCAGGAGAAGAAGAAAATGTAGTTTTGTGAGCTGTCTGCAGGATGTCTGTTGGTCGTTGGCGCCATTTTATCATGTCTTGTCATAGGACGGAGGTGAGGAGAAATTCCCTTGCACAGAGAGTGTTGGATCTTTGGAATTCTTGCCCTCGATCCTATGAGACTTGGTCATTATGTTAATTTGGAAAATAAGATTGAGCAATTTCTGATTACTAAGGGAATGGATTGATATGGGGCGGGGCAGGGCAGGAAAGTGCTGCTGAGGCAGAAGGCTAGCCGTGGTCTTGGTCAATGTTGGGTTAGGTTTGAGTGGCCTCCTCCTGCTCCAGGGTCTTATGTTGTCACATTCGTCTTTCATGACAAGGCTTTCTTAGAGTCAGAGAGAGATTCAGTTAGAAAATGACCCCTTCAGCCCATCGTCCATGCCAACTATAAACCACCCACTTACACTTACTTTCCCCACGTTCCCTCTAATTCACTCCCCCACCCAGCTACACAGAAGAGACAGCATCCATTTAATCTACCAACCCACGTGCTTTGGGATGTGGGAGAACTTGGGTTGGGTGGGGGGGGGGGAGGAGGCAAGATATCCTAAAGAGGCTAAAGAAATTCAGCATGTCCCCTTGTACCCACGAGGCTTCACGGGAAGCATCCTATCCAGTTACATCGCGGCTTGATACGGCAGCTGCTCTGCATTTTTTGCTAGATGCCTGCAGAGGATTGTGGACACAGCTCAGCACATCAGAGAAACCAGCGTCCCCTCCAGTACTTCTCATTGCATTGGGAAAGCAGTCAGCAAAACCACAGACTCTACCCGCTCCGGACATTCTTTCTCCCCGCACCCCACATTGAGCAGAAAGCACAGAAGCCTGAATAAAGTACGATCAAATTCAGGACAGTTTTACTCTGCTGTTATAAGATCATTGAACAGTCCCCTAATATGGTAGGTTGGGCCCTTGACTCCATAACCTACCTCATCGTGACCTTGCACATTGTATGCCTGCACTGCAATATCTCTGTAACTGTTAAACTTTATTCTAATCTTTGTTATTGCTTTTTCCCCTGAACTACTCGATGCACTGATGGGATGAAATGATCTGTACGGATGGCTGCAAACATAAGAACATAAGAAATAGGATGCAAAGAATCGTTTTTCACTGGAGCTCGGTAAATTGACAATAATAAACCAATTTACCCTTTTCCCTAGATAGATCATTGAGATTCGAGTGTAACAGTTTCATAGACAGTTGAGTGAGTTTAGCAACTCAACATGGAAACTGTAAGTGTTACAAATTGCAAATAAACTCTTGCCTCTGGATATTTTATTTGTCTCAATACATTTGGGCTTTTCGCAATGCAGAGGGCTTTTCTCTTTGGAATGAATGAAGATAAAAGGGGTCACGATAGAGGTGTACAAAATAATAATAAAGGGCTTAGGCAGAGACTTTTTCCCTGAGTGGAAAAAAACATCATCAGGCAGGTATGAAACCAATAACTTTATTTTGGGTTGCTTTTAATTTCCGGACAGATTACAATTAGTTCTAAAAATATTAAAAAACAAATTTAAAAAATAAAATTCACATCTTGTTCATTTGGATGGCATTTCTGTTACATTGCCTTATTCCCCTCAACACTCATACACACACACACATACACATACACACACACACACACACACACACAAACAATAAATTGTAAAATTATTTTACCAGGGAGCATAATTTTAAGGTGTTTGGAGGAAAGTATAGGGGGATGGGGACATCAGAGGAAGGCTACTTACTCAGAGAGTAGTGGGTGTGCGGAACCCGCTGCCAGGGATGATGCTAGAGCCAGCTACATCAGGGACACTTGATTCACTCTTAGATAGGCACATAGGTGATAGAAAAATGGAGGGCTGTGTATGAGGGAAGGGTTGCATTGAACTTAGGTTTGGTTAAAATTTTAGCACAACATCATGGGATGAAAGGCCTGTAGCATGCTGTACTATTTTATGTTCTATCTCAAACACTTGTCAATGTATGTACTAATTTTACTTTGGAACATGTTTTGCCATGAAATGACATGTGTAATTTTAAAAAATGAAGCAAAGCTAAGTAGCAAGGAGCAGGGAATCATCACTAGCTAATTATGTGGGATAAGGGATGTGGTCAAAGGATGTACAGAATATCAGACAGAAAGGACGATGATGCTGCCTTTGATTTTATTTCAGAGTCAAAAATCAATGTAAATTTATTATCAAAATATATGCATGCAGTCCTAATCTACCCTGAGAGTCATTTTCTTGTTGGCATTTGCAGGAACATAGAGAAATGATTAGAAAACTACATAAACAAAGACGAAGTGCAAGAGATTCTGCAGATGCTGGAAATCCAGAGCAGTGCACATAAAATACTGGAGGGACTCAGCAGGTCAGGCAGCATCTGTGGAGGGAAATAAACAGTCAAGGTTTCGAGCAAAAACCCTTCTTCAGGACTGGAAAGGAAGATGCCAGAATGGAAAGGTGGGGGAGATGAAGGCAAATTAGCTAGAAGGTGATCGGTGAAGCCAGGTTGATGGGAAAGGTAAAGAGTTGAAGAAGAAGGAATCTGATAGGAGAGGAGAGTGGGCTATGGGGAAAAGGCAAGAAGGGGGATCTGATGGGCACGTGAGAAGAAACAGTCCAGATAGGGGAGGGAAAAAATATCGGAAGGAGAAATCAATATTCATGCCATCAGGTTGGAGGCTACCTATACAGGATATGAAGCATTGCTCCTCCACCCTGAGAGTGGCATCATCGTGGCAAAAGAGGAGGACATGGACTAGCATGTCAGAATGGGAATGGGAGACGAGAAAATCTGCAGATGCCGGAAATCCAAGCAACACACACAAAATGCTGGAGGAACTCAGCAGGCCGGGCAGGATCTATGTAGAAGTGTACAGTTGACGTTTTGGGCTGAGACCATTCATCAGGACTGGAGAGAAAAAGATGAGGAGTCAGAGTAAGAAAGTGGGGGGAAGGAAGAAACACAAGGTGATAGGTGAAACTGGGAAGGGGGGAGAGGTGAAGTAAAGAGCTGGAAAGTTGATTGGTGAAAGAGATGCAGGGGTGGAGAAGGGGAAATATGATAGGAGAGGACAGAAGGCCATGGAAGAAATAAATGGGGGAGGAACACCAGAAGGAGGTGATGGGCAGGTAAGGAGATAAGGTGAGAGAGGGAAATGGGAATAGGGAATGATGAAGGAGAAGGTAGCATCAATAGTGAAGGAAGGGAAACCACATTCTTTGGAGAAGGAGGACACCTCTGATGTTCTGGAAAGGAAAGCCTCATTCTGGGAACAGATGCACAGTAGATGAAGGAACTAAGAAAAGGGAATTGAAATTTTATAGAAGATGGAGGGAAGAGGTATAGACAAGATATCCATGGGAATTGGTAGGTTTAAACAAGCAGCCAATGTGTAAATGAACAAAATAATGCTTAGAATATTGTTTAGGATCCTTGAAAGTGATTGTGGATTGTGGAATCAGTTCAGTGTTGTGGTGAGTGATGTTATCCATGCTGGTTCAGGATCCTGATGGTTGGAGGGTAATAACAGTTCCTGAACCTGGTTATGTGGGATGTAGTCTCCTGTACTTCCGGCCCGACGGTTTGGCGAGGAGAGAGCATGGCCTATATGCATAATTTGCCAATATTGTGGTGTTGGCAGATACTGTACAAACGGTGGGTTGCTTTTCTGCAATCCCCATCCCTGTGTTCATTCAGAGTTCCTCAGAAAGGAAACAAAGTGAAGAATTATTCCAGGTGCCATGAAGCTCACCTCCAGCAGATGGCAGCAGATCACCAACATTTCACGCTGATCTGCTGATAAAGAAGCTGAAGCGGCAGTCCCATTGAATCCTTCACAGACCTCACACCGTCCCAAGGAATTCCACAGCCCTGATGCAGGGCACTGGACAGTCAATCACTCAGCAGCCTCTGTTGTTATGGGTGTTGCACCTCATGGTCTCCCTACATCACACTTTCTCTGTAGCTGTCGCACTTTATTCCACATTCTGTTATTGTACTTTGTTCCGGCTCAGTGCACTGTGTAATGATTTGATCTGTAGGGGCGATATCCAAGACAAACATCTCATTGTATCTCAGTACCTGTGACAATAATAAACCAATTCCCACCCTGGACAATCTCTCTTCTCCTCTCTCCCATCAGGTCAGGAGATACAAAAGCCTGAAAGCACCTAGGCTCAAGGGCAGCTTCCATTCCACTGCTGAATGGACCTCTTATACAATAAGACAGGCTCTTTACCTCACAATCTACCTCGTTATGATCTTACACTTTATTGTTAATCTGCACTGCACTCTTCTACACTTTATTCTGCAATGTTATTGTTTTACCTTATTCTAGCACAATGCACTGTGTAATTGTTATGTATTTAATATTTCAGTTAGATTTAAGTTATCTTGTGTATAAATATATATAGATTGGTTGATTAAGCATTCTTGTTAATTTAAGTAATTAATTATGGGTGATATACATCATCACACTACCACACAATATGTACGTGCCTCGCTTAAATTAAAAATGAAAAAAAGACCTGCATTTTGGACTTCCGCATGTTTCCTTTTGAATTAGTTTGATAGTTTGAAGTTACAAAACATAACAGTAATGGTTTGATCTGTATGAACAAGACAAACCTTTCACTGTACCTTCTGTTGGCACAGGTAAACAGAAGTTTTTCACTGTATCTCGGTACATGTGACAGTAATAAACCGATTCCAATTCTAATTCCAGTTCTGTTCTTTGATTCCATACCACCATTTTCTCTACACCAGCAACCTTTCCTCTTCCCTCTCAGAAGAGTTGCTGTGTCTGGACCCAAAGCGGTATCTCACCCCTTTTCCTTCCACAGATGCTGCTCAGTCCATTGAGCTCTTCCACCGTTCTATTGTCTGTCCCGGAAACATCATTGAGGCAATAGTTTCAGTGACTGTGGGGAAAACCTCGACCTTGACCCCCTGCCCTTCTTCGAAGTGTCATGTGGGTATCTTCTACAGCATCCTGCAGGACTGGAGAGGACTCCCATTTTAGAGAAATGCTACTACAGCTCAGGGTGTTGAAGTTCAGAGTTCAATTCTGGCATTCTCTTTAAGCAAGCCTGTACGTTCCTTCCTGAGCACATAGGGGTTTCTTCCCACAGTCCAAAGCTGTACTGGTTAGTAGGCTAGTAGCCATTGTAAATTTTACCATGATTAGGCTAGGGTTAAATAGGTGGGGTTCTGGCCAGTGCAGCTTGAAGGGCCAAACGGACCTGTCCCACACTGCATCTCTAAATAAATAAACGTTCAGAATCCAGAAGGCGCTACCTATGGAAGTGCTGAAGGCAGGTTCAAGAGGAAATTGGACAGAGGCAGTAAAGTCCCAATCAATCCAATTAACTGGGAATCCCGATGTTTTGCCACTTGGTTGACCCACTAGTCTGGAGAGCAGCTCGGACAGGAGACTGGACCGTGGGCGAGGTGACAGCTGAAACCAGGAGTAAATTAGAGCACCTGGAGTCAGGAATGTTGGTAAATTAATTTATTATTGTCACATGTACTGAGGTGCTGTGAAAAACTTTGTTTTCCAGGCCATCCATGTGAATCGATTAATTACACAGTGTATTGAGGTGGTATGAGGTAAATCAATAACAATGCAGAATAAGCGTTACGGTTACAAAGTGCAGTGCAGGCAGCAATAAGTGCAAGGCCATAACAAGGTAAGATTGTGAGGTCAAGAGTCCATCTTATCGTACTAGGGGATTTTAAAAGAGTTTGATAACAGCTGGATAGAAGCTGTCCTTGAACCAGTTGGTACATGCTCTCAGGCTTTTATCTCTCCTGCCCCAAGGGAGACAGGAGAAGAGAGAAAGCCCAGGATTGGGGGGGGGGGGGAATCTATGATCATGTTGCCTGCTGTACTGAAGCAGCAGGAAATGTAGTCAGAGTCTGTGGAGCTGAGGCTGGTACCAGCTGGAGTCAAGCCCGTTTGTTCCCCGCTCCCTCCAACCCCACCAAGTTCACTGAGTGCATTTTTGTGTCAATGGGAATAAATATTCTGTGATATCTGATAACACAACATTACAAAAGCCCCAAGGCTGACAGGTTTTTGGAATGTTACAAGTACAGGGCGTGTGGGGAGGGGTGTGGGCCGCAATGGGTGAGCCACCTAGAGTCGAGGTGGACATAATGGGCTGAATAGCCTCTGCCTGTGCTGTATCCAGACTAAGATTTGCCCTCAGTGCCACAGGGTGATCAAGCACAGAGGGAAACAAAGTCATAGAGTATTGGAACGTAGAAACAGCACCTTCAGCCCAACTCATCCATGGCAACAAAGAATTCAATCCAAACTAGTGTTTGCCTCATATCTCTCCAAATCTTGCTTATCTGTGTACCTGTCTATGATAGGCCATACTGTTCATGTTCCTTCTGTGCCTAACCTACTTATATATCTTTCTAAATGTAGCGATTGTGTCTGATTTCACCTCCTCCCTTGGTAGCATGTTCCAGATATTTCCAACTTCTGTGTAGAAAAAGAACTTTGTTCTTAAATCCTTGTTAACACTCCTTCCTCTTGCCTTTTTGCTTTGATACCAGCAGAAAAAGTACTTTTAGTATCCATTCCCCTGGTAGTTTTACATAGCTTTATTCGGTCACCTTCAATCCAAGGAGAGCAAGCCAGGCCAGTTGCTACTCTCAGAGAGTTACAGTCATGAAGCCTTTCAAAACAGAAACAGGCCTTTCTACCCAATTGACCTATGGCGCCTGATTCCCATCAAAGCCAGTCCAATAGGCATGTGTTTGGCTCATATACCTCTAATCCTCAAAGTTCAAAGTACTTTTGTTATTAAAGTGTTTATACATTATACAACCTTGAGATTCATCTCCTTACAGTCAGCCACAAAACCAAGAAACCCAAAAAAACCCATAAAAACAGAAGCCGTCAAACACCCAATGTGCAAAGAAGGGGGGAAAAAAAGCATGCAAACAATAAAAGTAAGCGAGTAGCATTCAGAGCGAAAGTGAGTCCAGAGGCACAAAGCTTGGAGCAGCCAGAGCAGGCCACAGCCTCAGTTCAGTGCAGACCTGAGTAAATGTCATGGAACAGCAAGCAGAAATGGCCCAACCCTCACCTCTGGTTCCAACACACTGCCTTTCCAATCTGGCCTGGGATGTTAATTGTCCAAACATTAAGTCATTCCTCACTCTAGGACCCGGGCCTTGTCACTTCGATACACTATGAGCCTAGACTCTGTCGCTACGTTTCAGCCTCTCCTATCCATGTACCTGTCCAGGTACCTGTTCAGTGCTAATATACCTGTTTCAACCTTGCCCTCTGGTGGCTGCTTCCATATACTGACCACTCTCCAGGTGAAGAATTGGCACCTCAGATTCCTATTAAATCTCTCCCCTCTCACCTTAAACAAGTGACCTCTAGTTCTTGAATCCCAAGCCCTGGGAAATGGTTCAGTGCATTCACTCTCTCTATGCTTCTCATGATTTTATACCCCTCTTGAACCCAGGTCCTTCTCTATTAGAGCGGGGAGACTGCCGTGGTGAGTCTGTTTGTCTGGTGATTCTGAAGTCACAAGTCCAGGTGGATCCATCTTGAACTCCCCACAGGAGTGGAGTTCCCCTTGAACCGTCAGACAAATGAGGTACCATCTCCCCACCCCCAACCTCCGACAAGATGGAACCTTCAGGAAAGTCAGAGGCATTTTGAGTAAGCTTACTCCAGAGAAGTTTGACAAGTTAACCCTGAGCTCCTCAATGTGAGTATAGTTTCAAAACGGGTCCGAAAATCAAACTCAGGTTTAAAATCACTGGCATATGTCATTAAATGTGTTGTTATAACATAGAACATAGAACAATACAGCACAGTACAGGCCATTCAGCCCACAATGTTGTGCCGACCCTTAAACATTGCCTCCCATATAACCCTCCACCTTAAATTCCTCCATATACCTGTCCAGTAGTCTCTTAAATTTCACTAGTGTATCTGCCTCCACCACTGATTCAGGCAGTGCATTCCACGCACCAACCACTCTCTGAGTAAAAAACCTTCTTCTAATATCCCCCTTGAACTTCCCACCCCTTACCTTAAAGTGATGTCCTCTTGTATTGAGCAGTGGTGCCCTGGGTAAGAGGCGCTGGCTGTCCACTCTATCTATTCCTCTTCATATCTTGTATACCTCTATCATGACTCCTCTCATCCTCCTTCTCTCCAGAGAGTAAAGCCTTAATCTCTGATTAATCTCCCTTAATCCATACTCTCTAAACCAGGCAGCATCCTGGTAAATCTCCTCTGTACCCTTTCCAATGCTTCCACATCCTTCCTATAGTGAGGTGACCAGAACTGGACACAGTTATGCAGCAGTACAGTGCAATACACAATAAAAAAAACACTTACAAGTTATAATTAGATATTTTAAATAAGTAGCGCAAATAGCAAAAATATTGAGGTAGTGAATGTGCATTCATTGTCCATTCAGAACTCTGATGGGAGAGGGGAAGCAGCTGTTTCTAAAGCTCTGAATGTGCATCTTCAGGCTCCTTGATGGTCACATCAAGAAGCGGACATGTCCTGGATGATGGGGGATACTGAGTAAAGCAATCATTTTCCTGATAGTAGAGAAGTATACTGGTGCGGGAGTGTACCAGATCTTCTAAGCTGCTGGAGATCAGCAAAGGTGATACCTGGCAGAAGAGTTTAAAGATTAAAGATTTGCTTTATTTGTCACGTATACATTGAAGCATACAGTGAAACATGTTAATGGCCAACTCATCACTGAGCTCCAATAGCTGAGCCTCAGTTACTCCCTGTGCAACTGGATCCTCGATTTCCTGACTTGCAGACCCCAAACAATACAGACTGACAGCAACATCTCCTCCGTCAGCACATCTGTACCACGAGGCTGCTCTTCTCGCTTTATTCCTCTGAATGCGTGGCCAGGTGCAGCTCCAACGCCATACTTAAGTTTGCTGGTGACACCACTCTCGTGTGATGAATCAGCCTATCAGCAGAGCGATAGGGTGCCAAACAACCTCTGAGTCCACATCAGCAAAACTATAGAGATGACTATCGACCACAAGAGGAAGAAGTTGGAGGTCCATCAGGTAGTCTTCATCAGGGAACAGAAGCAGTAAGGATCGGTTGCTTTAAATTCCTTGGCATTAACATATCAGAGGATTTGTCCTGCAGCGAGTACGTGAGTCCTATCACAACGGAGGCGTGACAAAGTGCATATAATCTGCATGCCATCAAAAACTTCGACTAACTGCTATAGATGTACAGTGGAGAGTATCCTGACTGGTTGCATTATGGCCTGCTATGGAAACACCAACACCCAGGAATGGAAAAGACTGCAGAAAGTGGCGGATACAACCCAGTCCGTTACAGGCAAAGTCCTCCCACCATTCAGCACATTTACATGGTGCTCGGCCCAGAGAAAAGAGTATCCATCGTGAAAGATCCCCATCACCCTCTTCTCGTTACTATCATCTGACAGGCTGAAAGAAGCTATGGGAGCCTTAGGTCCTACACCACCAGGCTCAGGAGCAGTTATTACCCTACAACCATCAGGCTTCTGAACCAGTGTGGATAACTTCACCCACTACAACTCTGAACCTGCAAACTCACTTTCAAGGACTCATTACAAATCATGTTCTCAGTATTAACCATTTATTTGCACAGTCTTCTGCACATTGGTTGTTCGTCGGTCTTTGTACTGTATAGTTCTATTGTATTTCTTTATTTTCTTGTAAATATCTGTTAAAAAATAAGAATTACAAGCTAGTATAATGGCAATCTGCACGTTCTTTGAACTTTGAGTTTGCCTCTTTATCAGGACTGGGCATCTGCTTCTCTCCTTCCAGGGCTACTGTTCTTAAGTTAACTGTTACCAGGTTTACTTTTTGCTCCATACAAGTACTCGGTAAATACGTTTACCAGCATTACTGTCGATAAATCAAAATACCAATCGAATCCACAACCAACTTAGCTTCATTAACATGATGTACAGAAGGCAGCAAGTCATAGACAGGAGAGACTCGGCAGATGCCAGAAATCTAGTACAACACACGCAAAATCCTCAACAAACTCAGCAAGCGAGGCAGCTTCTGTTGAGAGGAATAAACGGCTTATGTCTCAGACCAAGACGCTCATCAGGACCTAAGAGTCTGAGTCCAAAATGAGGAATGTTTATTCCCCTCGGTTGATGCTGCCTGACCTCCTCCAGCATTTTGTGTGTTTTCCCTGACTAAACCCGGTGTGGCAAGCACATAATGATCAGGAGCCTGTCTGAAAGGACAGTTTGCATCAACACCAGGCATTTGGTGAGAAGTAGGCCATTCAGCCCATTCAAGCTGATATTCTCCTTCATTTTCCTGTCTTTTGCCTGTATTGGAGCAGGAATTGGAATTGGTTTAAAATTGACACATCTTTTCTTGCATACAGTTCAACTCATTACAACAGAGCATTGAGGTAGAACAACGTAAAACAATAACAGAATGCAGAGTAAAGTGTAACAGCTACAGAGAAAGAGTAGTGCAGGGAGACCATGGGGCACAAGATCACAACTAATTAAATGGTGAAGTCAAGAGACCATCTTATTGTATGAAGGAACCATTTAATGGTCTTACAACAGCAGGGTAGAAGCTTCTTTGAACCTGGTGGTACATAAGGATCCTGTACCTTCTACTGGATAGGAGGCAGGTGGGGGAGAAGAGAGGGTGTATGGGATCTACGATTACATTGGCTTCTTTACCGAGTGAGGTGTAGATGGAGTGCACAGAAGGCTGGACTTTCGGACTTTGTATCTTCTGTCTGATGGGAGAGCAGAGAAGAGAGAAAGTCTGGAATGAGTGGAGTCTTTGATAATGCTGGCTGCTTTACTGAGACAGTGAGAAGTATAGACAGAGTCTATGGAGTGGAAGCTGGTTTCCACGATGTGCTGGGCTGTGTCCACGAATCTGAAGTTTCTTTTTATTTATTTATTGAGATACAGCGTTAAGTAGGCCCGCCTGGCCTTTCTAGCCAGACCGCCCAGCAATCCCCCAATTTAATCCTAACCTAATCACGGGACAATTAACAATCACTGGTTTCCTCCCACAATCCAAAGACGTATCGATTTGCCCTCCCAATCAGTACGTCTTTGGATTGTGGGAGGAAACCCATGCAGTCACAGGAAGAACGTACAAACTCCTTACGGGCAGCGGCAGGACGGTGGCCATGGGCACAGCAGTCGCCATAACAAGCCATGATACCTCTGGCCAGGACGCTCTCTGTGTTGAATTGATGGACGTTCGAAAGACCACACTGTTCTGTAAATAAACCTGAGTCTATCCTGCATGCCCCACCAACCCACGGGGTGGGCAGAAATTCAGTAAGTCAGCAGGAGTGAGCCTGGGTTTTGTGTGCGCGGTCTCCGGACCAGGAGTTGAGCTGGAGTATTTCTGACCCAAAGCCTAAGGAAACAGTCAGTGAACTTCTTTCTTTGTTTGGCCTCGACATTTGAAAAGACCATACTTTGGAATCTACACCAAAGTTGAGTTGTCCAACAAAGGGTTAACAAAAATAATTCTACCTCTCTAACCCGTCTGATCCTTAAGATATGGCTCTAGGTCTTTTCTATTTGGAGCAAAGGAGGAAGAAAGGTGATTTGACAGAGGTGTACAAGAAGTATTTAAAATTATGAGGGGGATAGAGTTGACGTGGATAGGCTTTTTCCATTGAGAGTAGGGGAGAGTCAAACAAGAGGACATGAGTTGAGAGTTAAGGGGAAAAAGCTTAGGGGTAACACGAGGGGGAACTTCTTTACTCAGAGAGTGGTAGCTGTGTAGAACAAGCTTCCAGTAGAAGTGGTAGATGCAGGTTCGATATTGTCATTAAAAAAAAAATTGGATAGGTATATGGACAGGAAAGGAATGGAGGGTTATGGGCTGAGTGCAGGTCAGTGGGACTAGGTGAGAGTAAGCGTTTGGCATGGACTAGAAGGGCCGAGATGGCCTGTTTCCATGCTGTAATTGTTATATATGGTTGTATAGATAGAGTGCACAGCTAGAGGCTTTTTTCCCAGGGCAGAAATAACCAATTCAAGAGGGTATAATTTTAAGGTATGGATGTATGGATGGGGGCATGTCAGAGGTAGGTTTTTTACACTGAGAGTGGTAGGTGCATGGAACATATTGCTGGAGGTGGTGGTAGAATCAGATACATTAGGGACATTTAAGAGACTCTTAGATAGGCAGGTAGATGAAAGAAAAATAGAGAGTTATGTGGGAAGGCTGGGTTGGATTGAACTTGGAGAAGGTTAAAGGGTTAGCATGACATAGTGGGCTGAAGGGTCTGTACTGTGCTGTATCATTCTATGTTCTATCTTCTTGTTCTTCTTTGGCAGACAGGGTTTTGGGTGTTAGTTTTGCTTCTCATTTGTCTCAGTAACAAACTTTGCACTTCTTGCCTCCCGGAACATGAGTGGAGAGTTATAGGGCTTAAACACCGAAGCCGATTCAGAAAGAACATTTCCGCTGGAGAAGAAGAGGAGACCTGATGTCGTCAGTATCAGAGCGTTCCCACAGGGAATTCCAGAGAACGGTGGGAATGTGGAGCACACTCCCACAAGGAGGGGTCTGGGGTGGTGGTGGGATAGTGTCAATGTGCTGGACAGAGGGTCACACTGAAAGACGGAGATGGAGAAAGATGGTGGGGGGGGGGGGGTGGGTGCTCCAGTGGTATGTAAATGCCAGCACAAACTAGCTGGACTGAACGGCCTGTTCAGTGCTATACATGTCACGTTACACACTTGTTCCCAAACAGCGTAAATCGGAAGTATAAAATGTTGGAAACATTCAGCAGACCGGCTGGTGAATGTGGAGAGAGAAACAGAATTGATGACCTTGCACAGAATCTCACAGGTTGAACCATGCACTCATTGACTTGAAGCATAGTCTCCAGTTCTCTCCCCACAGAGGCCGCCCGACCTGCTGGGTTTATTGTGCTAGTCTTCAACGCGTTGGATGTAGAGAGGGTAGTTTCCCCCGACGGCATCTTCAACCACAGGATCACAGTCTTAGGATACGGGCAAGGAGATTTGGGACTGAGATTATGAGGATTGTCTTCCCTCAGAGGGTGTTGTACCCATGGAGTCATGTAGCACGGGATAAGAGTGAGAGAGATAGCATCACTACAGCAAAGGAACAGACCTTCCTTCCCACAATGAAAAGTCAATGTCTGTGCAGTAGTGATCTATGACTCTGTGATATACATCATGTGCAGGCAGAAGTGATTTCGAATTAAACTGAAGCCCTTCTGCCTGCACATGATCCATATCATAGAGTCATAGACCAGTCCTGCACAGAAATTCATTCTTTGACCCATCCAGTCCATGCCGACCTATTTTTTGACCTGTCCTGTCTGCCCGCATCTGGATCGTAGCCACTCATACAGCTCCCATCCAAAATTCTCCTAAAAGTTACAATTGGTCCCACATCCACTTCTTCCACTGGCAGCTTGTTCTACACTCTCACCACACTCTGAGCAAAGAAGATTCACCTTAAAATTTTCACCTTTCACCCTAAACCTACGACCACTGGTTCCAGTCTCACCCAACCTCAGTGGAAAAAGCTTGCTGGCATTTACCCCATCAATACCCCTCATATGACTGAAGAGTCAAGATTGTTTCGAGTCATTTCCCATACACACGTGCAGAGAAGAATGTAATAATTGATACTTTGGATCCAATGCAACTAAATTAGATAAAGAACACAATAATAAAAGGAACACAATAAATATAAATACATAAGATATCTTATATATATATAGATTGATTGTATGTCCATAAAGTGATGCTAGGCACAGGAAAGGAAGACTCGACACAGGTAGTCAAAACTGTCCAACACATCACCAGCCTACCAACCATCAAAGACATATTTAAAGGTGCCAGAAAGGGGCCAGTAACATGAAGGATCCCACCACCCTGTTCATGGACTGCTTGTCCCACCCACATCAGGGAGGAGGCTACGTAGCATCCACACCAGGATCACCAGACTCAAAGACATGTACTTTCCCCAAGCAGTAAGGCTGATCAACACCTCCATCCACTAATTCCACCACTACTTTATTATTTCCTGTAATCATCTTACGTATAGACACCCCTATGAGTAGTGTCACTTTATGGGCAAACAATCAATTGCTGTATATAAAATATCTTATGTATTTATATTGATTGTGGTTTTTTAATATTAGTATTGTGTTTTTAATCTTTTGTGGGATTTTGTTTGTTCTGCATTAGATCTGGAGTAACAATTATTTTGTTCTTCTGTACCGAAAATGACATTAAACAATCTTGAATCTAGAATAATGAATAAGGTGACTCTGACAGGAAATGATAGAGTAGTGGGGAGGGTGTGGAGGGGTGGGTTAGTGGGTGGAGTTGCTGATCAGGTGATTGTTTGTCCATAAAGTGACACTACTCATAGGGGTGTCTGTACGTAAGATGACTACAGGAAATGATAAAGTAGTGGGGAGGGTGTGGAGGGGTGGGTTAGTGGGTGGAGTTGCTGATCAGCCTTAGTGCTTGGGGAAGGTAACTGTTTTTGAATCTGGTAGTTCTGGCGTGAATGATATGTAGCCCCCTGGACAAACAGTCCATGAGCAGGGTGGGTACGATCCTTCATGATGCTTCTGGTCCTTTCCTAGCACCTTTCTGTGTTTATGTACTAATAATGGGTAGGCTGTTGCTGGCGAGGTGTTGCACAGTTTTGACTACCTGTTGTAGAGCCTTCCTGCCCGCTGCAGTGTGGTTTCTGTACCAGTGACGCAGCTCATCAGGATGCTCTCTACTGCGCCTCTGTAGAATGATGTGAGTATGGATGTGCAAAGTGCAGCTCTCTTAAGCATCCTCAGAAAGTAGAGGTGTTGGTGAGCTTTCCTCATCATGTAGGATGTGTCCAAGGACCATGAGAGGTTGTGTAAGATGTACACTCCCAGGAGCTTGAAACTGTTCGTAGTTTCCATTGCTGTGTCGCCGATGAAGGGGGGGGGGGGGCATGAGTAGAGCGAGTTCTTCTGAAGTCGATAACCGTCTCCTTTGTCTTGTTAACATTGCGGAGGAGGTTGTCCACCTTGCACCTCAATCTCCCCCACCTCCTCTTTGTAGGCTGTCTCATCGCTGTTGGTGAAGAGCCCCACCACTGTCACGTCATCAGTGAACTTGACAGTGTGATTACTTGGCTGTTTAGTTATGCAGTCTTGCTGTTTCTGGATTTCAATTCGACGTTCTGAGATCCAGAAACAGCATCCTTATATAAATGTCCTCGCTTCCTAGGTGTGTCAGGGCCAGATGCATGACCGATGCTATGGCATCTGTCATAGAGTGGCTCAGTCGGTAAGCATATCAGTGAGTGAATTATGTATACCTCTATCTAATCTCCCTATGCTTCAGGGAATTAAAGTCCTAATCTACTCAACCTTTCCCTAAAACTCAGGTCCTCATCCCGGCAACATCTTTGTAAATTTCTTTGCATTCTTTCAATCTTATTGATATCTTTCCTGTAGGTAGGTGACCAGAACTGCACATGGTACACCCAATCCTTTTGCAGCTCCAACATAACATGCCAACTCGTGTTCTGAATGCTCTGATTTATCAGGGCCAATGTGCCAACAGTTCCTCTTTATGGAACTGTTCTACCTATGATACAACTTTCAGA